>NW_008360328.1:2633634-2720878 GCF_000622305.1 Nannospalax galili
TAACTACAAATATATATATATAATTTTATATATACATTTTGAATATACATAAATATGTATATTGAATCATATACATATGTGTGTATATAATAACTTATATATGATTTTTTCCACCTACGCCCTGATTTTACATAATAGAATTGCTTCCCATGAGTACCTGACAGAGTCTCTGTCACTCAACAGGGCTCTCTGAACAAAACCTCTCCAATAGGGAGTCTTGTTTTGGGTGGAATGTGCTAGGTCATCGTACCATCATTTTGCCTAGTCACTGGTAAGGTGTAGACAGGTGCCACTGGGCCGGGTGCTGAGGCTGAGTGTGAAAAGCAAAGAGCTACCTGCTGCTGTTCAACTATGCGGGCTCTCACTTTTTAAAAATTTGGAGACAGGGTCTCTTGCATCCTGGGCTGGCCTTGAGCTCACCACATAGCTGAGTTTAATCTTGAACTCCTGAGCCTCCTAGCTCTATTCCCGAGTGCTAGGATACAGGCATGCATCACCACACCCAGTTTGTGCAGTGCTAGAGACTAAACCCAGGGCACTGTGCATGCTAGGCAAGCACTCTACCACCTGAGCTATATCCCCAGCCCTCACCTCTCTCTTGAAGGGGATCTGCCAAGGTGTCTCTGGCCCGTTACAAGCAGTAGCTACACCATTTCATAATAGCTCAAATCTAACCATCTCTTTCACTGAAAAGGTATAAGAAACTTAAAGAACACAACAGAAACATTGTGTGTGCAACACCTATTCTATTTGCTTTCAGGGAAATTCATTTGTGCTTGCTTCTTTTATTTGCAGGATCTTTCCTCTTGTCTAACAAGCAGCATCCATCTATACCCCCAGTCTAAATCCTGACAGGATTCTTTACATACCTCACACTTTCAACCAAACAAGTCTTGCCATGAAAAGTCTTTTGTTATTTCTCCATCTCAGACCTCTGCGTGTAGAACCCAAGCATGCCCTCACTGACCAGCTTCCAGCCATCAGCCAGAATGGCTGCTTCTCAAGCACCCGGTGCTCACTAGTTGCCAGATACCCAAAGTCTTGTTCATGTGTGCTGCCATCTTCTGAATCTGGTGCTACCCAGATGGTGCCTGACCTGGCAGACATCATGCCTCAAGAAGGGTCAGGCCTTTAATACGGGTCAGAAGGGCTAAGATAGAAATAGCCTCAGGTCCTTGAAAAAAAGGAGCCCGCAGCCATCAGTTTATGTTACCAGCTGTGTTTTAAGACCCTGCTATTTTGCCTCCAAACATTTAGGTTTGATGACTGGACTAAAACTTTAATTAGTTCCGGGCAGGAATATGCTTCTTTAGGTGAGTCTTAGACTTGAATTTAATTTCATTTTACACAGGCACCTAAAAAAACTACATCTTCTGTTACATAAATATGTGCCTTTTGGAAGAAAGGAGCCATTTGGCATCTGTAAGTGGATCTATGGGGAGGGGTTGCATTACCAGTGAAAGAATAAATGTATTGTGTAAAACCTACTGAATTATCACAGGTTTGGGGGAAAAGATTGGATAAACTATAGCAAAAGTTTAGTTCTCCAAATACTCTTGTCCATTTTAACACAACTTCCCCAAAGCTGGAATGATTTCCTTTCATTTTTGGTACAGACATTTCAAAGCCCAGCCAAAGAAAAATTTGGACTAATTTAAAATTCCCATTGATTTACAACAGAACCTTGTCTGCTGCATCCAAGTTAGTTTTTTTTAGAATTTTGCTTTGACTATTTTAAATAGCGAACTTAGTTTACGCAGCAGTGGTTGCCTGTTCACTGGAAGCCTGTACGTATCACATGGAACCCAAGTTTACTTTGTTGGCAATGCCTTCTAAAGTCCTACTTAACATTTTCATCAGGAGGGGTCTGTGCCCGCCTCTTCCTGTGAAGACCCACCAGGGCATCGGCCTGTCCTGGGCATGGTTCCCCTTTCCTCACTCAGTTTTGCCTGGGAAGTGCTTTGGCCTATCCCAGAACACAGCGGTGTGTGAATCTGAGAGGACAGAAAGAATAAAACCTTGAAAAGTTTGGGAAAGTTTCTTTAAATACTTCATGCATACCTGTAAAAAAAAAAAAAATGCAGAGTAGAGCTTATCTGTGAACAGATTTTTTAAAAAAAATAAGTAAGAAAGAAAAGACTTCAGTAGAAAACCAACTTCATTTAAATGTTGAGGGAGCAGCTTTGTTGAGCGTTTTAATCCCATGCCTGAGGATGCTAATTCTGTAATGTTATACACTTGCCTTCTTTTGGGTACAAAGAGAGAAGGGGGGTTTCTTTTGTGTTTTTTCAGTGCAAAGTGATTCCGATCAGAAAGAACCAAGGTTTCAGCTCCAAGTACCTGACATTTCCATCTGAATCTACTTTTTTCTTTTTAAAGTGGGTGGAGGGAAGAGGTCTAGTTTTTCAGGAAAAGAACCTTTCTACACAATCCTGAAACTGATCTTTAGATTCACTTTTCCTTAATCAATAGAAAACAACTTGATTGCAACTCAACACTTACCCGACTCTGGTGCAGGACTAACTGAATGTTTGGTTTTAAGAGTACGGGATTCAGACATCATTTCAGGAATCAGAAATAATTGGCAACGAGTTGAGGAGAACTGACATGAATTCTTGTTGTACCTAATTTTTCCTGGTTCACCAAGATTTGGCTTTAATACTTCTGACTCAATTCTTCCAGTCTCTACAGAACAGGTTAGTGCCATTTTTCATAAATACAAATATCTTAATGAATCGTCTTTACTGCTCTCTGCACTGTTTCCCTAAGGGCTCAAGTCTGAAGCTTGTAAGGCACCTGCCTCTGCTAGAACTCTGTGTGATCTCTGCTGAAATCCTAGCACCATGTTCAGCAAAACTGACTAGTATTTAATATGTGCTTGAGATTTCAGTGTGCATACCCAATGACTGAAGATTTATCATAAAAACTCTCACAGGAGTAAGTCATTGCTTCTTCGTGAAAATTTGGCTGATGAATTCTGATAGTCCAAATGATAAGAGGAGGGTGTTTATTTTTAGGAATGCTGTCAGAAGCACATTTCCTGGTCTAGTCCTACACTTTGGTTCTCATGCGGGTGTATGTTGAACTTGGAGCTTGTGTGAGTGTTTGCATCTCAGCTTTACAGAACAGCGCAGACCGTCCACGTTCATAACAGAGGGTAAAGCCACCAGCTCAACTGATTGTAAATTAACATGCAAACAAATTCAGTTTTGTGAGGTTCCTTTTCTAATTAACTTGCTGTAACTAATGAGTTGCTTGTGTGCTGAGTTCTATTTCTGTTGTATTTCCAAGGAGCCACCCCAGTGCGCTAGTTTTTAATTACTAAAGTAGCTATTATTCATTTGGCTATGGGATGTCAGTAGACAAGTCAGACAACCTGTGTGAGTCTGGTCAGTAAAATCATGGATTGACTCCATATCATTGAGAAAGGATGATATGCTCTAAATTCCCCTACCTAGAGAAACACATGGTCTTTTAACCAATGTTTCTTTGTTCCTGATGGAGAGAGTCCTTGTGAACATTAAGAGAGTTGGGTTTTACAGAGGACAGTCCCAGAAACCCGTTCTGGGACCTGCATCTTTTGAGTTGGGTGCTGTTTTTCAGTGCTTTATCAGATGCAGGGCAGACACCTTTTCTTTGCTCCTTGTAGCTAGCTTTACTTCCTGTGAACTCCCTGACAACCTGCACTTCCAAACGGCCGTCTTCTGGGGGTCTACACTGTTTACCAAGTGTTGAACTTAGAAGGACCTGCCAGCCTTCAGGGAATTTCAACCAACTCAGAACGATTGATGTTGTGATGTGAATGTGTTCTATGATGATTATGATGTGTCTTGGGATTTGCCACCAAACACACCTGGTAATCTATTTACTCTGGCAAGCTGGGGATTTTTTTTTCTTTTTCTTTTTAAAATTCCAGGATGAATTATTCATCATTACTTAGAATTTGGGTCTCTTTCATCTTCGCACTTGTACGGCACCAAGGTGAGTACCACAGAGTTCCATAAAGCTCTTGATTAGCATGCTCTTGAATTTATAAAGAGACACCTTTGTTGGAATCATAATTGTAAGGGCAGCTGTACATGTGTCTGCGAATACAACAAGAAAAAATGTAAATTGAATTCTGTTGTCAAGGGTAAAATACATTACCTTTGGATGATGTTCACTTGATTCTCGCTTTTTCTTACTTAACTTCAACCCAAGTTTGTATATACTAAAGAAATTCTGTAAAACAATTCACACTATTCTATTGAAAATATAGAGAGTAGAAGAGTGTGTGTACCCCCTGCCTGATCACTGGTCCCCATTTAGGCAGTTAGCTTGTACTGGGGATTTAAAGAGTATTCTTATTTTAACACCAAGTTATGAAGTTGCAATAGCCCTTGTATTGGTGACTTGTGTATCAGGGACCTATGACATCTAACGCTAGAAGGAAAATAAGCCAATTAACTCCCTCAGCCTCCATGATTCCTTCTTTTCCCACTTTAGAGAGTGAACGGACACATGTATATTTCTTCCTACTGTTGTTTATGGAGTTTCAGATTAGAAAGATGGTATAGTCAACATGCATCTTGAGCCTTTAGGCTAATACACATTTTTAGTTTGCAGGTTCGTTTGTTAAGTTCAGTTGCTGCATGGTTCCAAGTCTTTGATGAGCTGCTTCTTTAAAACCATGTGCAACCCATGATTCACCATGAGGGAATTGAGTAGTTACAATGTGCAACCCATGAGAAACACTAGTGTGGTAGCACCACAATAATCCTACCGACTCCACCTCATCCCAAGTAGTGCATTTTCTTTGGTGAACAAAACACTAGAGACATAATTATATTTACTGTATAATTCCCCCTTAGAGCAGGCATGGGCAGGGATGTTCTTTCTGTTGCTAACTCTCATACCCTTGATAGGCCTCGCTGCTAACAGTTACATTACATTTTCAATAGTAACAGCTTCTCAGATGGAAGCTACTGTAGTTTAAGATGACTCCCTTTTATTAAGTGCCCTATTGTATTCAACAAGTATTTATTGAATATATAAAAATTTTTTGGTCTTTTTGAGACAGGGTCTGCCTGTAGCCCCAGTGGGGCTGTAACTCTCTATGTAGACCAGGGTGGTCTTGATCTTATAGAGATCTGCCTGCCTCAGTCTCCAGAGTGCTGGGATTAAAGGTGTGCACTACCATACCTGGCAAGATATACAATTAGATGTACCTATTTGTTTTGTATTATTCTTAAGACTTTTAACTATTTCCTGTTTGAAATCACAGACTTGTCAATATCACTCATGAAGCAAAGACTGTTGGAACATGCCTCAGATTTGAAATACAGAGAAGTCAGGAGCAATCTCCATGGTCAATATTTCCTGTCTTCAAAGAGGGGTTTTGATTGTTCCTTCCCTAGGAGAGATTGGCCAATGCTGTCCAAAATACCAGTTAACCTTCCCATGAAGATGATTAGAATGCCCCAATCTTTGCCCTCTTCTAGACTTGAGCACTACTCCTAAAAGGTTCCTTATGAAGGAAAAATCTACAGGACTCTGCTCATATCAGTAATTCACAGAAGCCTATCAGCCTTTAAATTTAATAATCACTTGTGTTTACTGTCATAATGGGGATTGTAAAGAATTTCTTTTAAAGTTCCTTATCTTGTAGGAATTTGCAATTTGTTACTATTATGTCAAAAGGCATATTAGAAGATCCTTTTCAACTACTGATTGTGATATCAAACATGGCTCATGAGCTGAGTGCTCCTGGGATTAAACCAGCGACAGTACCTCCTACAGGTTAAAATTTGGTCGTGTTCCCAGAACAAGGCATGTATGCTAATGACTGGACTAGTTTTCCCTGTTCCCATCTGATTCTGTCCCTCAAAAAGAGATCAGCCCTTTATCCACCAGACCTGCCCCTGGTCCTCACTCCAGAACCAGGGAGCTGGTCCTTTGCCTGGCACTGCAGGGCTGTTCACTGTCCACTCCGCACACTCCTTTTCACAGGCCGTTGTCTGCTCACTAAAAGATTCCCAGAGGAGGAGGACCGGCCCAGGCTAGTTGTTCTCCATCCTATCAGCTCCATCAGTGCAGAGCAGGGACTTTCCCAGGGAGAGGACAGACGCGAGACTGGGTGTCAGCCTCTGGATGGCCGTGAGCAGGTACTTAAGAGCTGTGGCCATTGTCCAACATCAGCTGCCGCCCCCTGAAAATTACAGATAAACTTTCAAAAGGTGGAAAAATATTCTGTTTTCCAACTTTCATTCAAAAGAAGAACAGAGGCAGAAAAAAGAGACACCTGACATGTGGATGTCATAGGTGCAATCACACTTGGTCCTCTGTAATGTGGGCCCTGGGGACAATTGTCTCATTGTTCCCACTAGTCTGGGCCACTCCTTGCAAGAGTTTGCATGGGAAACTTTGGAGAAGGGAGGCGGTGGCACTCTCCCAGGAGGGGCCTATGTGATGACTCTCACCTTTGACCTAAGGTTCAGGAAGAACACTGTCTCCTCTCCACAGAGTTCTCCAGGGCCCCACCTCCCTCTGCAGAAGGATTCCATATCTGCCTTTTGTGAACCGAGCTGGGCAGAAAGCCTAGGGCCAGACTCAGTCAAAGCAGTTACTACCAACCCTCTCCTGCTTTTGTGCTGATTCCAACTATTATTAACTTCTGGACTCTGCTAGCTTCTGCTATGTGACAAGAGGGAAGGGACCCTTGGGGACAGCTGCCGCCACTGTTATAGTAAGCAGTAGAACCCTCGGGTTAGGAGCATGCCCCACGGTTTCAGCCATCATCTCATCTCTCTACCTGGTCATCTAATCAAGAGGCAAGCAAGCCTTCCTCAGCCATGCCAGGCCTAGCAGCTACCTCTTAGTACTCTGATGCTCCAGGTACCCATGGAGGGACAACCTTCCAGCTTATTGCCACCACTGGTCTCTCCAGTACATGAACACATGGGAATAAAACACACAGATGCACAGGTCTTTGTTTCAAGCAGTGATGGTGCCCTTCCCATTTGCTCCTTTCCGTGATGCAGAAGATTATATGCACAGGTTTAGAATGAGTGGAAAAGCTGTCTGACTTTCCTATAGTTTGTAAACCCTACTCACAGACACTGCCTTTAGTGGGTGGGAGAGAAGTAGCTTGCCAAACGGAAGAGGCAGCTGCCATCTGACCTATCTATCTAACCACTGTCTCTCTTGACAGCTCAGCCCAGGGAGCTCATGTATCCATTTTGGCAAAATGACACCAAAACCCCTAAAGTTGACGATGGGAGCTCATCGGAGATTAAGTTGGCCATCCCTGTTTTTTTCTTTGGCGTTCCTTACCGCACCGTCTATGTAAGTGGAGAAGCAGGGGCTGCTCCGGGTGGCTCTCCCTTTTGTTTATCATTAAGGAAAGCATTTTAAATGCCCTCTTTGGGGGCTCTGGGAATAGAGGATTTATTGGCAGCCAAAATGACAGGTTCTGAGATTTCATGAGCTGATGGGTTTTATGATTAAGAAAGTCAAAGGTATATTTAATGGCTAATGTTCATAGGAGAGGAGTACACAGGGCAATAAATTGCCTTTGTGGGTGATTAAACACGGAAGTGAAGCAGAGGCCCCAATGCTATGAACATTGCTTCTGCTACTCGACAAGATAAAAAGATACAATGAACCATGATAGGAGCAGTATAATTTTTCTCCCCCTTCTGGGGGTGTGAAAAGTTTAGACATCTGCTCTTCTTGGGCTTCCTACCAATTTGAAGCAGAGCTGGAGCATAGGAGAGGGGTAATCAATGATTGCAGAAAAGTTGTTTGCAAAATTGGCCCCTCTCCTTGGGTCCATAGCTACACCAGAGGGTCCCGTTGTCAAGCCCTTGTCAGGAAATGGTTCCATTAGCTGTCAGAGCTCTCCTGGGCACCTGCATTCTCAGGTTGTTTTTATTATTGTTGTTGTTGTTATTATTGAGGTTGCTGCCTATGAGGCTGTGGTTTAGAGCAGCTGAGCTTGTCTATCTCTGTCTGTGGACTGAGGGAGACATAGGCAGACTCCACCACATTTGACCCTGTTGCATGTCCTGCCCTGGAGGAATAAACAAATGAGATCTAGAGCACCTCCACCTCTGCATCTGAGCCTGCTGCTCCCTCAGCTTCTGGCGTACAGCTAGAAAATCATCCCCTCTTCCACTGTGCTACCTAACCAGTAGCTATGACCTAACCAGGAGCCCCGAAATACATCCCCCCATCTCCTGTCACTTCCCAGGCCCCACCCCAGCTGACTCAGAAACTCAGGGGAGGGAGCCTAGTACTACGTTAATACTATCTACTTTAATAAACTCTCTAGGTGACTCTGATGTCCACAAAAGTCTGAAAACCACTGATCTTAACCACTGAATATAATCAAAACACATGTGAGTCACTGCCAGCTTCCTCCAGGAGCCAGTCTGTGTGTTTTAATTACACCTGGTTCTCCCTAGCAAACACATGGCTCTGGCATCCTGCCATGCTTTTTATACTCTCCCCACAGTGGGGCCTCCCTGGTCTGTGTCTGTGGTAGCTGACTCTGAGTTTTGAAGTACACTGACCTGCTTTTGGAGGCAAGAGAACAGGACTCCCATCCTGGAGGTTTCCCAGGCCTCCAGAGCAAATGCACTTAGTTAACGTTCTCTTTCTCCTCCATTGCACAGAGTCACAGAGTTGAAGAATTCTTGGCCTTGCAGAAGGACAGACTGTAGTTTGGGACAGAATTAGTTGAAGATAAATTGTGCCCTGAGTCTCTAGCACTTTGAGTAGCACAGTCCTCTGGGTGTTCTCTGTTACTTGAAGAAAACAGGCTCCTGATACCCCTCTAGCCAGGCCATCTTACACTCCAGACTGTACAGGCTTGCTTCTAGCCCAGGTACAGAACCCTTCTGGATGGGATTGGGGTTGCTGTTAATGTCTACTGTGTTATTGATTGATAGGACTATAACAAACAATTAGATATAGAGGGCAATCTTCCCTAGGTTTTCTCTATCCAGGAATTGCAAGTATTCCCACCACAGGTGTTTCCGCTGCTAAAGTCATATAAGCCACTGGCTTAAATCAATTTCTCTCAGACACACGATTGATTCCAGGTCTCTTGTGAACTGAGGGAACATACTGCTGCCGTGAGGGTTGTGTCATTTCCTGAGTTTACTAAGCCATTTACAAATCATGAAGAAGTAGCATGTCTCAATTTTAATGCAGAGATTGTACAAAGAAGCTATCAAATTACAACAACCAAAAAATGGAATTAGGCTTCTGTAGGTCTTAACCTTGTCCTTGTTAAGTGAGGAAATGATTGTGATAGCTGTAGAAGTCTTTTTAATGTCTCACCCAGAGCATGATATGGCTCATCCTGAGATCTAAGCATTTGATTCATCTTTCTCCGACGCTCCTCTTTCGTCATAAAATAGGAATCGAGGTGTAGTAGTAAACTCAATAATTCAATTCAACTTTGTTTTTACATTTTTATTTCCTGTCTATTTTACATCTGTGACTCTGAATGAAACTGTTTTTATTGCTGCTATTGTACACACACACACACACCACTACACACCCCCTCCCAACTCAGTAGCATTTGATGAATGCAAATAAAGATAGGACAGAGAACATGAAAATGAGACTTATTATTAATAAGAAATGAAACTGACTACAAATTGAAAGTGAAAGAAAACCAACAAGTGTATCTGGGAATAAACCAACCTCCTCATTTGAACAATGGGAGCTGATGTTTAGGGGTTCAAAGTCAGGAATGTAAAAGTCCTCTCATTCATGGGATTAGGCAAATGTTTGTCTTGGTTTGTGACTTTGAGGTTGCCTTGGTTTCAAATCCACTGTATGAAACCTCTCTTATTTTTGTAGGTCAATAACAATGGTGTTGTTTCCTTCAATGTGCTCGTGAGCCAGTTTACACCAGAGTCCTTTCCCCTGACTGATGGGAGGGCCTTCATTGCTCCGTTCTGGGCAGATGTGCACAATGGAATTCGAGGCGAGATCTATTACAGAGAGACCATGGACCCTGTCATCTTGAAAAGAGCCACCAAGGACATCAGGAAGTACTTCAAAGACATGGCAACCTTCTCTGCCTCTTGGGTTTTCATTGTGACGTGGGAGGAAGTCACATTTTATGGAGGCAGCAGCACCACACCTGTAATCATTCAAATTTTCCATTTTCCACTTCGTCTCCTGACATCTAATTCTTGTCCATCCTCACTATCGTGCAGGAGTCTAATTGGTAGAGCTGAGGAATGTCAGTTCACTTGAGTTAAACTAATGGGTCTTGCCACCCACTTTCCAGGAAACACAGGGAACTATCAGAGTGAACCAGTCCAGTCAGCTGTAATATTTCAGATGTGTCACTCCGATCACAATTCATTACAAATGTCTGAAAAGAGCTCTCAACAATATTCTTGGAGTAGGTAGAGTTCTATTTTTCTAGAGAGTGGTTGTTGCATGGAGACCTGTTTCGGGCCACATGATTAGAGATGTAGGGAGGGATTCAAAAGCTGTTTTCTCCAGCCAGAGGCACAAATGTTTCTCACCATTGATTATTTCCCTTTTCCCCTCCGTAAAATCTGGTAGCAAGAGAAAAGTAGGGTGCCGGATTTGGGCACAAATGACCTGGCTCGTTTTATTATGTTATGACATTTTTTTTTTTATTGTGACCAAGGATGAAATGATTCATATTTGATGTTAATTAGAGTGGGCAGTTAAAACATTTCCTGAATAAAGTTTCAACATCTGCTCCAAAATCCCAAATGAGCAGTCAAATAAAAGTCAAATAAGAAAGATTATCACTGGCATTATGATGGAGATAATCAACTTTCTACATAAAGGGACAGAACTGCAGTTTTCATGAGAGCCTGAGGCTTGTTTGGGTGACCATGACAGTGGATTTTTGAAATAGCAGACGCATGCATCTTCAACGACATAGTGTTCCAATAAGCAAAGATACTAAAAAATCTGTCCTCCTCTTTCTTAGAATTATTTCTAATTCCATCTGTTTTCCGATTTTCTTGGCAATGAGTCCGTTGTTTAGGGGTGGAACAGAGAGATTCTTGTGTTAAAGGGAGAGATTGGAAAGTGCTGGTCTTGCAATCTGCAGCTGCCATGCAATGTGCACATTGTGTTTTAGCACTGTCTGGCCAGAGCATTGCGAAGCACTTTATTGCTGAGAGGCCCTACAGAACAGAAAGGCACAAGTCTAAACAGCAGATGCACTGGCTAGAAATAACCTCTAAAGAAGCACACATTTCCTTGTGCCATGTTATGGATTGCTATATGGGATGTGATATGTCCTTTAAGCCGCATATCTTAAAGTGTTAGAATTCAGGGTGCCAGCAATCGATAAATTTTAGTGTCAGTGAAGGGCGTGGGGGAGAGAATAAATGCCCATCAAATGATAACCACTATTTTCCCCCCAAAACTTTCATTGGCTGTGAAAATGGCAATATAATTTAAGGCCTTTCTGGTTTGTGCTTTGGAGTGAGTTTCTGGAGTGAGACCTCTTTCTCTGAGGAAACCTTGAAGCACTTTGAGGTTTTTTGAGAAAAACAAAAATGATGGGTTTCTGTAGGGTGACAAAGGTGTCCATCCCTACCCTTGAAGTGGACTCACCTACTCTACACAAGAACACTGATCATCAGACTAACTGAGTTAGACAGATCTTTTATTGGGAGACATGTCATGGAATCCCAGTAGAAAAGGAATAGATGTGTTTTTCTTGAAGGAAAGAGAACCAGTATTTACTGAGGGTTTACTATATTCCCAGCCCTGTTTTTTTTTAATTCCCACAAAAATATGTTCTGCAAGTGCTATCTATATCTATTTTCAAGATGACAAGAATAAGGACTTGAGCTGTCTAAGAAACAAAGCCAAGATTCACACACAGTCAGCTGGCTGGCTTCTAGACACTTTCTTCAGCTGTGTTCTCCAGGTGTCATGGGAAATTCTCCGAATTCTTAAAAAACAAAGCTGCTCAAAAACAGATCTAGAAAAGTCTTAAAATGAATATTGAAGAAATACACATGTATAGGGGTGAGTGGGAGTGAGAGCAGGTGGGGGTGAACATGTGTGCATGTATGTGTGTGACATGCTCAGGTGTCATTGGGATGGCTGATTGGCTGAGGGTGACTTCTAGGGTGAGAAGCAATGTGACTTCTAGGGTACAAACAGTGAATTCTGGTATTTCAAATGTAGTTTTGGTAGAAGAAATTCACTTCTGAAGGAGGATCGTGGTCTGGATTCTGCTTTAATCATTGTATGACCTTGACTTTGCACCTGTCCTTTGAACCCAGCCCTGATAGTGACCTTCTAGCAATCTTGAGTGTACTGCTCATTAGTCTCTGTGTCCCACTTTCCTCTTTTGTAAAATGGGCCCAAAGAGTGAAGGCATATACCTGCCAACTCTATCATCCACGCCATCAGTTGTGGCGGGCACAGAGCCCTAAGGAGGCTTTCCTTTACAAAAAGGGCTTTTCTTTATTTACTCTGGCACCCCTCCCTGGGACTGTCTAGAATGGGCTCCCAAAATCTTCCACCTCAGTCTGATTACACATGATAGGAATGTGGGTTTTCCTCTGCATCGGACAGAGTGTTAACTCGGATGATATCAGGCAGCTGGGAAAAGGGCTAGGTTTGAATAGAAAAAGGTCAATGCAGCCTCTACTTTTAATTCTATCCTGATTTGCTTTTCCTGAAAGCTTGAATCCAGGGGTGGGGATTAAGAAGGGGAAATGGTAAAGGCCAGCATCTGCTGCAGTTTACATCTGAGAAACATTTGCAAGGTTTGTTTAGAGGTATATAACATCTCCATCCTAAGTTTAAAATTAAGACAGCATGTCATGACAGTGCTCTGAGAGACAGACTGGGAAGTCTGGCTGCAATCCCAAGCCCCATGGCGGGCCACTGAAATTTCCTGCAAATCTTTTCCCTTAGTCCTCAGTTTTCTTAGTTGTAAGATGGAATGGGCCCAGAGCATCACTCATCTTAGCTTTGGTCTGAGCTACAGCTGAGCGCTAAGATTTTTACAGATGGAAAGTAATGCACAAATGCTCAATTAGAGGAACAATTTCTTCCACAAAGTGCTTCTTAAAAATCACTTCCCACTTCCATTTTAAAAATGGGAGACATCTCGTCGAGACTAGAGACGTTTTCCAGGAACAGAGAGAGGACCATTTCCAGAGGACCATTTTAATGGTACAGAGGAGCCCTCGCTCGCTCACCGTGCCCTTCCCACCCTACCCAACCCACCCTGCTGTGGGAACAGGTATTTGCCATCGCTGGCCTTTCCTGTAGTTTGTTCTCGTGCTGCCATCTATCGGCGCTCGCAGGTTATTGTACGCTCAGCCCTGGCCTCTCAATCTTCTGTCTCGGTCCAAACCGGGGAGATACGAAGGGGGTGGCGGTGCGGAGCGCTGAGTCAGACTCCAGGTTTATCTCAAGCAGTTTCTCTTTTAGATGCACAATCCCACACGTCTTTCTTTTTCCCCACTGGAGGCGAGAACAGATTCCGAGAGTGAGGGCTGGGCTGCAAAGCAGCTTGGAGTTGCTTGGGGGTAGGATGGAAGGTAGAAAGAAACATGGTGGATGCGTGAGGTAAAGGGCGCCACCACAGGGGCAAGGACCTCCTGGGAACACGAGTCATGAGCTTGTCCTGCTCATTCTGCAGGTGAACACCTTCCAAGCAGTGCTGGTGTCTGATGGCTCCTACACCTTTACACTCTTCAATTACTATGAAATCAACTGGACCACTGGGACAGCCAGTGGTGGTGACCCCCTGACGGGCCTTGGAGGGGTGATGGCACAGGTAGGTGGTTCTGCACATCGCCCTGCAGATTTAAATAGCAGCGCTCCCAGCTTGCATTGCTCACCATCAGCATCCTGGACAGTCCTGCCAATGGCTTTGATCTAGAAAAACATATCTGATCTTGTCGACTAGGGGGCTAACCTTGCCCATCTTTGATACTTGATCTGAGTATAGGTTGAACTAGGCAGCCCTTTTGCACTTTGGATGGTGGTGGCCCCAGGGAGTCCTAGGAAAAGGAGTCTCTTACTTCCAAGTGTGATGAATTCTGAAAATGAAGTAGAGTCGCTAACCAATAGGGATGGTGCATGTGCTCAAAACGTCTTTTTTTTTAATCTTTGTTTGTTTGTTTGTTTGTTTGTTTTGTTTTGTTTTGTTTTTGTGTGTGTGTGTGCTCCAGGCAGGATTTAATGGTGGAAACCTCACGAATTTCTTCAGCCTTCCGGGGTCAAGAACCCCTGAGATTGTAAATATCCAAGAGACCACAAATGTCAATGTTCCAGGCCGCTGGGCGTTTAAAGTTGATGGGAAGGAAATTGACCCGGCCAATGGCTGTACCTCCAGGGGTAAAGTGTTTCCTCTTTTCTCTGACCGAGCAGGGTTGGTTTCCTTTTGACTGACAGGCGAGCTTTCCAGCCACGGGGGCGGACTCTTCCTGATGCCTTACTCTTTTGACATCTCTCAGCTGCCTGATGGAGATCAAGGTAATTTTAGCATGCGCATTCATCACCCAGGAAGCTGAAACTGCATGTGGTTCTCTTCTGAGCCCTTGCCTGGGGTGTGAGCGCAGCTACCAGTTTGGACGCTCTCCAAAATGAACCAGGACCTTGAGTGATTTCTCAGCCAGATGGACAGAAGGGAGCCCTCCTGTCTCACATTATTTTTGTTGTTGTTGTTCTCCCTTTACGATTCTCTCCTATCTTTACTCTTGCTCTGCCATCTGCACTTTGTAGATCCACAGGAGTGGGCGAACTTGGAGCGTCGCCAAGTCCCTAGCATGGAAAATCAGTACTTCCACATACCACGAAAAAAGAAAAAGTAGCAGTCTTTAGGGTAGCTTCTAAAATCCTCCCCGAAGAAGCAAGACATGGGTGGGGGGGGACTTGGAGAAAATCAAGGCTACTTTAGGCCCCTGTGAACAGGCTGGAGTTTCTTTGGGCTTGGTGGGCTTTCTTTACATTCCCATCCAAAGTGTGGAGCCTTCTCTCATTTGTCAAGATCTCTTTGGATATGCAAAATAACCCTGAGGTCTTTCAGGAACATCCCCATGTGTCGATTCCTGCCCTTATGTGTTTGAAAGTATTCAAGAAACAGGATTTCTGCTAATGTTTCTGCATCTAGGAATAGAGGCTACAGGAATAAGAAGCAAGAAATTGTTTATCCACATCCCCAGCAACCCATCCATCTCCCCCCATCTGTCTCTGTACGTATCTAGCCATTCCCCTATCAACTCCCCCTCTCCCCCATCCATCCATTCCCCTGTCTACTATTCCTCCATCTATCTATCACATACCTCCTGTTTGTCCACTTGTATCAACTCCCCCTCTCCCCCATGCATCCATTCCCCTATCTGTCTACTATTCCTCCATCTATCTATCACATACCTCCTGTTTGTCCACTTGTCCGCCAAGCCATCTATCTGCCCGTTTCATCTTTCCAAGGAACATTTTGAGAACCTCAATGAGCCCTTGATACTTTTCAGGTGACAGGTGATGGTGGTATAGTTGCACAGGACAATACTATGATAGAAAAATAGACACAAGAACAATAGTGGCACAATGTGGCACACATAGTAGACACCAGTGCAGGGTATCGTGGAAACACAGGAAGAGTTGGGCAGTGTTTCCAAAGCTGTAAGAAACTTTTGGAATGGGATGAGGAGGTCTCTCCTCCTCAGATGGAAAACATGGTCTGCATGTTTTGCTGCCTCGAAAGACCTCAGTCCTCTCTCTCGACCCAACTTCAATGACTTAATATACAGAAAAGCCATATCATGTGGTCTGAAGCACCCATGCCCTCTGCTCTTCCCCTACCCACTACTTACCAAACCTTTGCTTTTGCCCTAAAGGAAGGTCATGTGTGAAGATGTCCTGCTTGGGCATCCCTTCACTTTGAACTCTGTGAAGTCCTCCAAATTCATAATAGAAAGTGTTTTGGAGCTAAGCAGGTATTTAACTGGATAGGAAAGGATCTAGTCTCCAAGATCCTCAGGATGTTTCAGATTGTCCCTCTTCCCTTGTGGCGTGTCAATAGGGCATTATTTACAATCCTTGGGAGACACTGCCCCTTGCCTCATCTCTCTCCTCTTTATCAGAGCCTGAGATGCTCCAGACTCTCATCCAAGCAAGGCAGAGCTCACTGACTGTGGACTGCAACTTAAGTGCCCAGTGACAGCCTCTCACCCGAGTCCAAGAACGAAACACTGTGATAATGGCTCGCAGAGCTGTGGAGATGGACGGATGCCAGCTGTGCACAACGTCCCCACTCTGCTTCCTTCTTTCCCTCCTGAGTTATGTGTTGGAGTTTCATAGGCAGGACAAATTCAACATCCCAGTATGGACTGTTGTGCATTTTTATGTGCCACTGGACGTATATCAATCTAATGAGATTAGGATTTGGCCTGGGTTACAGCAGGGGATGTGGTTCCATAGAGCTGGCTTATTAAATCATCATTTCACAAACAAAATTATCACAGAGAGTCTACCTTTTGGTACAAACCTCCTCTATTCAAAGACACTTTACTCTCATTTATTGGAAGCCTGAAAATGCAGAGATTGGAAATGATTCTGAATGGAAGCTCCCATAATGTATGCAACCTTGAACTAGTGCCAGAGTGTTAGAGGATTTAGGGCCTGTTTTAAGGGCTGATGCATAGGACCTACTGGGAACATGAATAAATCTATTATCTTGTTTTAGGTGCAATTCTCAACAAGTAGAAGACATAATTGCTTGTTGAGGTATGTTCCTGCTGAACAGATATAGGAAGAACTGTTCCTAGGGCAGCCCTGCTTTGTGCTGGGGTTGTTTGTACACTTGTACAGTTTGTAAGATATTCAGGAATTTTGGTGTTATCATGCTTAGAATTTTTTTGTGTGTGGATATGTCTATGTATATGTGTGTACATGTGGAGGACAGAAGTCAACCTCAGGAACTGTCCACCTTGTTAATTGGAGACAAGGTCTCTCACTGGAACCTGGGGCTTGCCAATTGGGTGAGACTAGCCAGCAAGCTACAGGGATCCACCTGTCTCTGCCTTCTGAGTTCTGAAATTACAAGCATATCACCACAACCAGTTTTTTACACTGGTGCTTAGGACTGAATTTAGGTTCTCATGCATTTTGGCAAGCACTTTACTGAATCACCTCCACAGCTCCTCTTTTGTTTTTGAGACAGGATCTTGTATAGTCCAGGCTGACTTGGAGCCCTCAATCCTCCTGCTTCAGCCTCCCATGTGTATGATATTCAGTTTTAGAAAAATGTGAGAAGCCCTAGCCAGCTCTTTTCAAGCCACATTTACTCCAGGTGCAGCACGTTGTTTATATTTTTTCATATTGTCTTTGATGGGTTCCTGCTCAGTCTTAGTTCACAGATGCTGCTGCCTTGCTTGACGTGTGCTAGTGCCTTTTTAGCACGTGTGCTTCCCACGAGGCAGGAGGGAAACACAGCTCTGTCTACTTTTCACAGATTAGTAAAACTGAGACATGTGCAAGTTAGGTCAGTTGTCTTGGAAGCCGATTCCAGTGTTGACATTGTTAACCAGTTCTCTTGTCTCCGACTCTCACTCAGGACCAAATCACAGTGCCCAACCTGAGACATGTTTCTGTTTCAGTGGAAGACTGCTGTGAACAACTGGCAGATTTCAATGATTTTTCTTTTTCTTTTTTCTCTTTTTGGTGAGCTAGATAATTTATTTAGGAAAATGATTTTAAAGATTAAGTGTCTACCAAATAAATGGTAGTGAATATATATATTTTTAATTAACACATGCGTTAAAGCCATTCCCCTCCCCCACCTCATAGGTGTCTCTTTGACTTAGAATTTGCCAAAAAGTTCACTCCAGTGGATAGAGGGGAGTACTGGATTTGGGCAAGGCCCAGACGTGGAGGAAAGACAACTTCTGTCGGTGCGAGTCCTGCCCAAGCCGCAGCCGTAGGATTTATGAACCATTGAAAGTGGTGTGAAAGAGGTCAACTCTTTCCAGAGTCTTCCCAGGAAGCTGAGATTTGTGCCTGACTTCTGATTTGTGCTATTGACCTTTCAGGGTACACACCACACCCAATGTTGATTGACTGAATTAGCAAATAAACACTGGCATTGCTGAGTTACTTGGCTTTGTTAGGTCTGCTTTTGGAATACCCTCCCTCACATTCCAGAAAAGGAAATGGCTCCTGAGTGTCAGAATCTTTGCCACAGATGAAGGCAATGTGTCTTTCCTTGAATGTAGCTTGCTCACCAGCTGGGGAGTTAACAATGCCAGCAGCTCACACTGGATTCAGATGCACTCAGCTTGGAAGCTTGGCTTCACCACTGAGTTGCAGAGTGATTTGAATGAGTTATTCAGCTGCTCTTAGGCCTTAGTTTCCTCACTTGTCAAATGAGGGTGACAGTTGACAATCCTTACCTGAAAGGGTTTGTGGGATGAGATGGTATGATGAAAGTAAAGCATGTGACCCAGCACCTGGTGCAGAGGGTAAATACTCAGTAAGTTTTGGCTCTGATGTTATTCCCAGGACAGTTCCTTCGGCGAGGGGAGGTATTTTGGGATGACCTGAACTGCACCATTAAGTGCCGCTGTCTGGATTTCAACAATGAGATCTACTGTCAGGAGGCTTCTTGTAGCCCCTATGAGGTGTGTGAATCCAAAGGCAGATTCTTCTACTGCAGTCCCGTGGAGACCAGTACTTGCGTGGTGTTTGGGGAGCCGCACTACCATACCTTCGATGGCTTCCTCTTCCATTTCCAAGGCTCCTGTGCCTACTTGTTGGCCCGACAGTGTCTACAAACTTCCAGCCTTCCTTTCTTCAGTGTGGAGGCCAAGAACGAGCACCGAGGAGGCTCTGCTGTCTCCTGGGTGAAGGAGCTCTCTGTTGAGGTCAATGGCTACAAGATTCTCATCCCCAAAGGAAGCTATGGGAAAGTCAAGGTGAGACCCTTTCCATCCTTCATGGGAGGATGGAGAAACCAGAGATGCTTCAGCTTGGGGAAGGCTTCCCTCTGCTGACTGCTCTGCTGCTTGTCTCGCTGTAGTTCCAAAGAGGCACATGTTCTTCCTGCCTTGGAAGATGTTCTCCTAGACCAAAGTTTATTTGTACAAGAGCCTCATGTGAGACCCTATCTCACATTTCTAGTTCCCTCATTGGCTAACACATTCATACACATGTATACATATACATTACATACATGTATACAGGTGTATGTAGCACAGAAGTTACAGTGAAAGAAAAATAAGCTTAATTTCCCGTAACCTGGCTTGCAATAGTTGAGGTCATATGATCATGTCCAGGCTACACTACAAACACAAAGCACATATCCCTAGCTCAGTACAGCCTTGGGGTAACCTCAACCCATTGCAGCCCCCATTCTGTTTGCCCAAGAGCTGTTTTTCATTCGCAGAGAAATTTCCACATTGATTGGTGTCTCCAGAAGCAACACCCTAGAGTGGCCTTGGTGACTTCCTTAGTGAGTCCTGTTTGGGAAGGTCCCATGAACGCACCACCCAGGTGCCCCTGTGTGGGAATCCTTCACTCTTGCCCACACTGCTGGAGAACATGGATCTCAGCTGGTCTTTTTAGCATATGTAAATGACTCCTGTTACCATCAGCCTGGATTCCCTTCTTAGAGCCAAAAGTCACTGAAGATTGCTCAATTGGTAGAGGTCTTAATTTTCATAACATCAGTGAAGCTCTTGTTGTAGCTACATATTTATTCAAGCAATAATAACAGAGACCACAGGGATTGATTGCTGCAACCTTGTGCAGTCCTTAATCCTCATGCATGGAGGTCATTACAGAGATTACCAACCAGAACTGATGATGCCAACACAGGGATTTCATTCTATTTTATAAAAGTGTTGTAGTTTTAATTGCCGCAGCATGTCCAACAAATGGCAAAACCAGGGAATTAATTCCACTTTTGCTGGCTCTGCCCTTCCCAAGTCTGTGCCCTTCTCAAGTCTGTGCAGTTCATCAGTTTTATAATTAGGAAGGTGAACTATGGCTGTGGTTAAAATGCCAATTTGCTTGTTATTTGGTTAATCTCTCTAGGGACAGGTCCATATATCACATGAAAGCTAAGAATTTGGGTACAGAAGTTTGGAGTTTTCCATTTCAAACTTTTCTTGCGCCATTGAGTACTATCCCTATTCTTACAGATAGATGTGCATCCCAGCTACATTTTTTTCACTAGCTTTCCCCAACTGACCTGTGTTATGAGGAGATGTGTGTGATAGCAGTAGTTGAAATAGAAAGCATCATGCCTTGTTCCTACTTCCCATTTTGATTAAATTTTTTTTTGCTCACAGTCAGAGTTTTTCTTTTTTTCCTTCCTTTTTTAATCAAAGAAAGGGTTACTATCATTTCTTTCAGGCCCAGCATCTCTGCTAATTTTGCATGGCTGTGTTCCATCGTCCAAGCGTAGGGCATGGATTCCTCAATTTTCAGTAGCGACAGGGAGATGTGGATGTGAATATAAATATTTCAGAAAGAAAAGGTTATGTGACTCTGACTGCAAGCTAACAATGGTTTCCTTCTCTTTTTGCCAAACGGTTTCCAGTGTCTTTGAATACACCTGCTCTGTTGGGGAGAGTGACTAGATGGATGGCAGAGTCCTGACCCAAGGTGATATGGGGACAGCCAGGGAGAAGCCCAGGAAACAGGAAAGAGCCCAAGAAGCCTAGGAAGCAGCTGACTTCTTAGCCACATTGTGCCAAACCTGGAATGGCCTATGATATGTCCTTCCAAACTGTAGACCCCCTTTCTCCAACCCTGTCTCCAGATGCTGGGTTTGGAGCAGCATTCTGTTGGTGGGATTTCCCCCAACGAATTCATTCTCAAGTGAAAAAATAAAAAATTTAGGATGATATATGCTAATGAGGCCCAAACAAAGTCAGTGTAACTAGACATCCACACCGAATGAATGCTTCCTAGCCAATACAATTTTTCCTATTTCTCATGCACACAAACCCAAGCATTTTAGGGTACTCCAGGGAGAAGGGGGCCGAGGCCATCTAGTTTATGGGGGATGAAGAGCTTGGGCTTTGGAGTGGGACCTGCTCTACTACCTGTGCCATCAGTGCTAACTGAATGGTCTCTAGCTTCCTTTGCTTTGTCTGTAAAATGGGAGTAGTTATGTCTCCTAGAATAGACACCTCGACTATAGCCTGACCTGAGTGCCTCCATTCAGTCCTAGGTTACAAGCAGCAGGGAGCATTGGTGAGAACATTCTTTAGACACCAACTGGCAGGTGTCAGATTCTGTCACCAGCTCTGGTCCTCAATGATAAGGACCTTTAAGGTTGCATGAACAAGAACATGTGCATCTCTCAGTGCAGAGCCTGGCACACAATGGGCACTCAGCACAGGCTGGTTCCGCATTGCCCTTTCCAAGACCCAAGCTTTGTGATTCCTCTTCTCTCCTCCCACCTGTTCCTGCACACATCCTGGGAGGGACACTGTTGACAAGGAAAACAGGCCAGAACACTGGGAGAAGAAAGGAAAGCAAAGAGGTGAGGTTTGTCTATTGTTAGCTAATTGAAGGTAGGATTGAAGGAGGAAATCACAGGTCATGGTCATTGTTCTCCAGGAGCTCCTGCTCTGAGCCCTGTGGGGCATAAGCATGGGAATCCTTTGTGTGACTAGTGAAGAAAGTGCCATATGCTCTTATGCCAGGAGAAAGGTCCTCTAACTGGAACTTACCAACACCTTCAGGTAACTATGAGGTGAGGTTGACTAGAATAGGATGAGAACAGAGGCAGGGAACCAGGGAGACTGCTGCAAAGTCCAGAGGCTGGATTCTGCTTTAAGACACAGAAGACTTTGCCCCTTGCTTTCTGCAGGAACTTAGGTAAGAGAGAAGGAAAGAAAGCATCCAACAACCCATGTCCTTGGTATTTGAAATTACACCAACCTTGGGGGAAGATTTCCTTTTCCACATTCCAGAATGGACAATGATAGTAATTGTTCAGTGTCTGCCAGCTGACCTTCCTTACAGAATGGCTTTTTGCAACCTTGTTGGCTAGCCCTACACAGGAGATAAGGGTAAATGAACCAATTCTTTGTTTTTTTTCTTTCCACTTCTACCTGAAGTTTCCTTCTCTGGCCTGTTTTATCAGCTTCCACCACCTTTGCTGTAAAGAGAAGTTTCCACCTCCCCATTCATATGTTGATGTTCTAATCATAAATTTCCCAGGTTGTGATGTTAGAAGATGGGATTTGAAGAAGCAATTAGATGAGGGTAGAGCCCCCGTGAATGGGATTAGTGTTCTATAGAGAAGGCCAGAGAGAGCTCATTTACCTCTTCTGTCATGTAAGTCCATGTCTATGAGCCAGAATGCTGACCTTTGCAAAAGCTAATCTATTGGTCTGATCTTGGATTTCCTAGCTTCCTGACCATTTCTGTGGCTGACAAGCTACACATTTCATGACATTTTATTGCATCCCAAACAGGATAAGACTGTTACCAGGAGTGGGGTGTTGCTATAACAAATACCTAAAAATGTGGCAGTAGTTTTGGAACTGGGTAAATAAGCAGATGTAAGAGTTCTGAGGTACAGACTAGCAAAGGCCTGTATCACTGTGTGTGAGAGACCATTAAGAGTGATCCTGTTGAGGGCTAGCTACTAATCTCAGAACACATGTGTAGCATTTTCCTTAGAAAATCATGGGAGCAGCATCTGCACAGTCTATTGTCTCATCTTCAACTCAGAAAGTAGCACCCATATGCAGGTAAGACCCATGCTCTTCTCATATGCCAGAAACTAGTATGGTCCAGGGCAGCCTGGCAAGATGATGCACATTTAAGGTTAAGTCCACTGCAGACTGATAGGACTAATCATTCCACCATGGCTCTTAAACATGGGCATCTGCAGGAGCAAGGCATGGTAAGTGAGAAAACAAAAACGGAGTCTATGTTGGAAGTGTTTCAAACCACCTGTTCATTCTGTCTAGATACTTGGGATTCACTTTTGATTTTTCCCTCAGTTCTTATTTAACCACTAGAGAGGCCACCAGGGCCAGCTGAGTGGGCTGCAAAGCTTGTCCCCTCGCACTTCCTAGTCACATCTAGTTTTAGCTCTTACCCCATCATCTCTTGGACTCAAGCTCCCTGTCTGGGTTCCTTGCTTCTCATCCTGACTTAGTTCAGTGAGCCCTTCATGCCAGCCAGGATAAACTTCCTAAAATGCAAATCTGTCTATTATTTCCTTGTTTACAACCATTCAGGGGCTCTCTCCCTGTGGAATAGAAATCCAGTTTGTTTTGTGTTGTCTTGTTTTTAACATGGTTTAAAAAGCCTTCTGAGGTCTGTTCTCAACATGGGAACCAGAGCAGCTCTTTCAAAGTGGAAGTCAGATCGTGTCTATCCTTTGCTTTAAACATTCTCTTGGCTCTGCCTCTTGCTCAGAGTTAAAGCCAAAGTCTTTTCTTGTTCTGGCTCCTCCCCTCCCCCTCCCCATGCCTTCAGCTACGCTGCCCTCCCCTGCTTGTTCTTCTACAGCTATATGAAGACCCTGATGTCTAGAGACATCCAGGAACACTCCCTCCTTAGGACCTTCTGATCCCTCCTTGTGAGTCCCCTCACCCCAAGACAATTACTTCCAACATCCACTTCCCACAGAGCTCTTCCCTAACCAGCACTGAAGAGATGGCTCAGTGGTTAAGAGCACGGGTTGCTCTTGTAGAGGATCTGGGTTCAGTTCCTAGCACCCACATGGCAGGCAGCTAGCAACCATCTATAACTCCAGTTCCAGGAGATCCGACATCCTCTTCTGGCCTCTGTGGACACTACACAACAGGGTACACTCACATACATGTAGGTAAAACACTCGTACACACAAAAAATAAATTTTAAAAATTAAAAAAAAGACACCCTCTTTCTAGTACTTGGCATTCATATCCCCTGCTTGTTTTTTTTTTCCATAACACATACCTCACATCATTAAACGTCTTATACCTTTATTTTGCTTGTGATTAGTCTTTCCAGTTAAAATCTAGGTTTCATGAGGAAAGGATTTTTGATTAGTTCACTTGGTGGTAAGCCTCAACACTTTTTTAAAAAATATTTTATTTTTATTTTATGTATGAGTGTATTACCTGCATATATGTGAGTGCGCCGTGTCATGCAATGCCAGGGAGGTCAGAAGAGGGCTTCAGATTCCCCTGGAACTGGAGTTAAGGATGGTTCATAACCTGCCATGTGGGTGCTAGGAATCGAACCCAGCTTCTCTGCAAGAGCAGTCAGTGCTCTTAACCGCTGAGCCATCTCTTCAACCCCTAACCTCAACTCTTAAAACTGCTTCACAGTAGAGGTTCCTCAGGAGATATTTGCAGGACCTGGCCTAGACAGCTAGTTTCTCTGATCACTTTGTCCCTCTGCAGTCCAGAACATTCCATGGCTGTCCCCACCCCAACATGGCTGCCTCTAATCCCCTGCCTTTATTTTCTTGTCCTGGAATTCTCCACACCACACCCTCTCCAGATCTTCCTCTCATTATTTCTGTTTCTCTTTAAAAACTCAAGTCAGATTTAATTGCCTCTAAAAACCTTATATGAGTCCCCTAGGCTGGGTTAACTGTTCTCTCACTGTACTCCCATTGTGTCCATTGGTTCATATTTAAAGCTGTCTACTATAAATATGTTTGTGTTCCTTTTCTTCAGTAGACTAAGAGCTCCTCAAAGGACAGAGGCAAATATTATCTTTTCAACACTGTGATTCTTAGCTCCTGATCTAGTGCTTGGTACCTAGCAGGTGTTCGGATTTGCTGATCTTGAGTGATGGAATGATATACTTCTGTCAGGAAGTCAGAGTGTAAAGTTCTTTGAGAAAGGTCCAAGGGTAGCCTCTAAGCCCCACTGCATCCCACAGTTGGCATACCCATGTTTCAGCTGGCAGGAGGGTCAGTGGACATAAGGGACAGTGAGGGGTCATGGAAAATGTGACAAATTGACACTTAATGGATCTTTAAAATAAAGAGGAAAAGCAAGATGATGCATCTTTTAGGAAAAGAATGAAGCCAGCTTAGAGCCAGCCAGAAGAGGGTGACAGCCAGCTAGCTAGTCCACAGAGGAGTGCACAGTAGCCCTAGACTTGCTAGAGCTATTGCAGCTCAAATGTATGGTAGTTTGTGGCTCATAACCTGCTGTTATCTACAGTAATTTGCCATAGTCAGAGATAAGCCTGCCAGGGCCTGGACTTTCAGGGTGACCATTCTCCCTGCAATATTGCTCTTCCATCCTTTCCTGATTTGTGCTGGAATTCATGTCTGGGCACCTGCTCACCTGCCTTTCACTGTTACTGTTGGCAGGTTAATGACCTAGTGACTTCTTTGCCCGTCACCTTAGAGTTGGGGGCGGTGAAAATCTACCAAAGTGGAATGTCTACTGCTGTGGAAACAGATTTTGGGCTCTTAGTGACGTTTGATGGCCAGCACTACGCCTCCATTTCCATCCCAGGCTCCTATATAAACTCCACCTGTGGGCTCTGCGGGAACTACAATAAAAACCCGCTGGATGACTTTCTCCGCCCTGATGGCAGACCAGCCATGTCGGTGCTGGACCTGGGAGAGAGCTGGCGTGTCTACCACACCGACTGGAAGTGCGGCTCCGGCTGTGTGGACAATTGCACCCAGTGTGATGCTGCCACTGAGGCCCTCTACTTCGGCTCTGACTACTGTGGCTTCCTCAATAAGACAGATGGTCCCTTATGGGAGTGTGGCACTGTTGTGGACCCCACAGCCTTTGTGCATAGTTGTGTGTATGACCTGTGCAGCGTGAGAGACAATGGCACGCTCCTCTGTCAAGCCATTCAGGCCTACGCGTTGGTGTGCCAAGCCTTGGGCATCCCAATTGGAGACTGGCGAATCCAAACTGGGTGTGGTAAGCTGGCGTGTTGTCCTAATGACAGGTGTCTTTCGTGCCAGGGTCAGGGATAAGAGTGTAGGCCTCCTCCAAACCCTGTTAAGAATCATGGTCCAAGAGTGAGGGTAAGGCTGAAATATCAAAAATTATAAAGAATAAACTTTAAAGAGATCTTAACCCTGACCAATGTCATAACCAGAAAACAGGATGCCATTGAGGAATGTAAGATGTCTGGAAACATGGAGCGAAGAGCAGAAGGCACATGGCTGGAGGAAGGCCCCTAGCAGGGGGCAGCCCCAGCACTGAGCCAGGAGGCAGTGTTTCTAGATATGGAGGGACCTTTGAGGAAGTGTAGAAGCTAGCTTGGGGAAATAAAACCAGCATGGAAAACGGCTCCCCTCCCACGTGGAGTCTTCAGTTATGTTGGCTGCCTCCTGCCCTTGGCTCTGCAGTGTTTCAGCTGTTCCACTGTGGCTGCTTAGAAAAAGGGCTGCAGATAAGGAATGCAGCCTATCAATAACAAAGCCCTTTTCCTGTCATGCTAAGAGTGCTCAGGACACGCCTGGACTCATGGGAAAAATCTAGGTGATTTCCTGTTAGGCTTTTGGATGAACCATTCCACACTGTTTAGTTGTCTGACTGCGCCCCCCCCACCCCACTATCCTATTTAAATTTTCCTTTTCCTAGTTCTATGCAAATTTTAAAATACTGTAAGAATGTGTCTCCTTCCTGGTCCTTGGTTTCCTCCACATGAGTAAACAGAAAGTGGTCATCTGTACATTTGAGAGGCTGTGGAGGTGAGAAGATTTAGATGTCGCTTTAAATTCCAAGGCCAGAGGGAGCTTCCCTCTGTAAGTGTAGGTTGGCTTCACATAAATCATCATGTGTCAGATTCAACTCTCAGCGTATTGGTCATGCTACCAGGCGACAGTGTATTTTTCTTACTGTGTGACTGACCAGCCTCTATTACACCCAGAGCAGCCATCTCATAATTCAAGTTCAGATCGAATATGGCTTCTCTTTGATCCTTATATAATCCAGGAGCATCCAAATTGCCTAACTAAATTTTTATGAATAATGGCTATATATTTTTCTTAGTGGTTTCTCATTTTGCACCCCTCCCCCGCTCTCTTTAGTGGAATGCATTATATTTAATTCAGAGCTGGTTTACTAAGCCTCTGCCTGCTGGATTCAACTAGATTCAAACATTTATGTAGACTTGAATGCTCTTAATAAGAACAGTGAGTCTCTGAGGCACAGAGGGCCATCAGAAGCAGCTAGTTCCCAGGTAGGCTCCTGGAAGAACAGGCACACGATCTCGGCTGATAGCTCAGCTTCTCTCTCATTTTTAATATCCCAGAAACTCATTTCTATCATCTGCCTTAGTCACACTTAGGTATTTTAAGTACCTCCTGGTTTGAAATTTCATTGTCTTCAAATCATTCCTCTAACAGGTACAATTTTCATTTCTCCTGAAAGTGAGTTTTATTTCCTTCTAAGAATGGGCCCCACTATTTAAAATCAGGGCAGCTCCTATGTCCATGGTAGGAGATTTGAAAACATCTTCATGACTGCAGGTCACCAAGTAATAACTATTGATGAATGGGGCTAATATAATAAAGACAAATAATCGTAAGGCTGATTCCAGTGGGTTCAAGTTCAAGTAAAAGTTTGCCATCATGCCATATTGGGGAGGCAAACTGAGCCAATATTTACAGAGGCCACCCCAGTCTCTTCCCCCAATGAGGGGCCACCTGACCCTCACTCTAGGGCCTGAATGATCTGGAAGGAGCACCTTTTTCTCCGAGTCCCTGTGCTAGTTGGATTCTGGCCACTCTTACCTATGACCGAGCTCTCTTCCTTTCTCCACATCAGTGTCCACCGTGCGGTGCCCGAGCTTCAGCCACTACTCTGTGTGCACCAGCAGCTGCCCTGACACCTGCTCTGACCTAACAGCCTCTCAGAACTGTGCCACACCATGCACTGAGGGCTGTGAGTGCAATGACGGCTTCGTCCTCAGCACCAGCCAGTGCGTCCCACTGCACAAGTGTGGCTGTGACTTTGATGGTCACTACTACACCATGGGGGAGTTCTTCTGGGCCACAGCCAACTGCACAGTGCAGTGCTTATGTGAGGAGGGCGGGGATGTCTACTGCTTCAACAAGACTTGCCGGAGCGGGGAAGTGTGTGGTGTGGAAGATGGCTACCAGGGCTGCTTCCCCAAGAGGGAGACAGTGTGCCTTCTCAGCCAGAATCAGGTACTGCACACCTTTGATGGTGCGGCCTTCGCCTTCCCATCTGAGTTCTCTTACACTCTACTCAAGACCTGCCCTGAGCGTCCTGAATACTTGGAAATTGACATCAGTAAGAAGAAGCCCGATGTAGGGCCTGCTTGGCTCCGGGGTCTTCGGATCCTTGTGGCTGACCAGGAGGTCAAAATAGGAGGAGTCGGGGCTTTGGAAGTCAAGGTAAGACTCCTTGCTTCCTTTGAGAGACTTCAGATGGAGTGAAGGAATTTGCCTTTCTCATCTGATTTGCCTTTCTGCCTCTGGCCATGAGTAGATTCTAGAAAGGACATGGCTCCATATGGGAGCATTAAAAAAAAAAAGATCAATCCCAAATGAGACTAGCAGGTGGAGAAATGGAGAGAGGCTGGACTTTTCTGAATTACAGTAGAACTCACTCTCATAAGAGCAAATCCTCACAGAATGCTATGTGCCAAGCACTATTCTAAGCCCTTCTTATGAGGTAGATAATAATATTAGTTATTGTATAGGTGCCAAAACCAAGGCACAGAGAGGTGAAGAAACTTCCTCCAGGAACACACAGCCACAAAATGGAATCTATGCCCAAGCAGGATGGCAGCTAATCTATGCTCTTAATCTTCATACTGTACTGACTGTCCTTCAAGTTAGATGGGAATCTAAGTGGGGTATCTACTATGTTGCCTCCTTCCCTCTGACCTGGTCTCAGTCAGGTACCCATCATTAGGTATCCAGGCTCATTAATCATCATTCAGGAGGTGATCTTGAGAATCACATAGTGCAATGCTTTGATTCCACAGGAGATCCCAAGGGGCTAAATGAGGGTTCCACAACTAAGTAGGGACAGAACTGGGATGTGGAAAGGGGACTGTCCCTCCTTTCAGCACAATATGCATTGGGTGTCATCACATGAGGACTGGTTTATAAAACAGATATCAACACAGTGCAACACAGTGCAGTCCAAGGAAGTGGTAAGACACGCATCCATGGAAAGAAAGGGATAGACAGAGATTAATAAAGAAATTGCAGAGATACAGCGGTGGACGGATATATAGACATTAATTCTCCTCTGTGTGCCCCCAAGGGGTTGGGACACAGGCAAAGTACGATTTGATGGGAAAAGAAGGAGCTAGAAAGGGCTAGGGGGACTGTCTAGGAAAAGATGTTTGAAAGGAGACATGGCAGTAGGTAAAGCCAGCCTCTTAAGACAATTTTTGCTCAGTTTTGCCTGTGTGGGACTAGCTTAGGGGCTAGAACACACTAAAATAAAGAGCACATTGGGTGCTTCAAAAGAAAGAAACAAGCCAGTGAGTAAATAGTTACTGTCTGTGCAGTTTCCATAGATGTCAGCTCCCCACATTGTCAAGGAGTGGTCCCCTGGCAGAGCCACGTTCTTCCCCATCCTTGGAATCGGTAGGTGCTCCCTGGGTCTCTGCAATTGATGATGATGCCTTGATTTTTCAGCTGAATGGTCAAGAGGTGGAATTACCTTTTTTTCATCCTTCGGGGAAGCTGGAGATTTATCGAAACAAAAACAGTACGACAGTGGAATCCAAGGGCGTGGTGGCAGTCCAGTACTCCGACGTGGGCCTCGTGTACATCCGGCTGTCCACCATGTACTTCAACTGCACTGGGGGCCTGTGCGGCTTCTTCAATGCCAATGCCAGTGATGAGTTCTGCCTCCCCAACGGCAAGTGCACGGACAACCTAGCGGTGTTCTTGGAGAGCTGGACCACATTTGAGGAGATCTGCAACGGGGAGTGTGGGGACCTGCTGAAGGCCTGCAACAACGACTCGGAGCTGCTCAAGTTCTACCGGAGCCGCTCCCGGTGCGGCATCATCAACGACCCCTCCAACAGCTCCTTCCTGGAGTGCCATGGGGTGGTCAACGTCACCGCCTACTACCGCACCTGCCTCTTCCGCCTGTGTCAGAGTGGAGGCAACGTGTCGGAGCTCTGCGACTCCGTGGCCCGCTATGCCAGCGCTTGCAAGAACGCGGATGTGGAGGTGGGCCCCTGGAGGACCTACGACTTCTGCCGTAAGTCAGGGCTGCACGGTGAGGAGGGTCGGCTCCAGGCGCTACCAAAGCTTCCTTCTTCCTGGTGGGACCGAGCTCAACGGCAGTCTGATAACAGGCCGTTGTCCTCGGTCCCATGTGCCTTCTAGCAAGCCCATTACCCAAACCAGGCTGTTTCTTACCTTTATTTTCATTTCTTGTGTATGTGCATGTGTATGAGGGTCCATGTGCTGTGTGAGGGTACATAAACACATGTGTGCATCTGTGTAGCGGCCAGAGTTGGCTTGGGTGTCTTCCACTATCCTGCTTTACCTTCTCTTTTTTAAAAGATCTATTTATTTATTTTAATGTGTGTCTGTGTATGGGTGCCTATGGAGGCCAGAGGGCATTGAATTCTCTGGAGCTGGAGTTATGGGAGGTTGTAAGCCTCCCAACATGGGTGCTGGGAACCAAATTTGGGTCCTCTGAAAGAGAAGTATGTGCTGTTTACCACTGAGCCATCTCTCCAGTCTCTCCACCTTAGCTATTTAGAAAGGATCCCTTACTGAACCTAGAGCTCACTAATTGGCTAGACTGACTGGCCAGTGGGCTCTGGGGATCTACCTGTCTCCCAATGCTAGGGTTGCAGACAGTGGTGATATTGCAGGCTTTTATGTGGGTGCCGCGGGGATCTGGATTCAGGTCCTCATGTTTGTGTGGCAGGCCCTTTACTGACTGAGCCACCTCCCTAGTCCCTTAATTTTCACTTCTAAGCACACAAGACCCTTTCATTCTAGAGCAGTTAGCTATCCTGTTGACTGGAGGTTTTATCAGCAGAGAGCACCAACACCGTGTCAAAGGACCAAAAATCTTTGTGATGGCCCTGTGAGTATCTTCTCCCTGAGCAAAGAAGGGCCCCATTCATTTTGATAGGACATGATCAACTGGGGAGCTTTTCAGGGTGTAGAGATAAGCACTACTCCCCAGGGCAAGCCCAACAATGGCTTTTAAGACAGTTCCACATACCTGGATCTTCATTTTTGTCCCCTGTGGGTGTGACCCCGTTCAACAGGGCAGTGGCAATACCAGTAGCTATTAGAACAACTCTTGGGGAGACATGACACTCAACACCCTGGCTAATTAGGAGTAGCAAAAGGGGAGGGGATCAGCTGAATGAGGGGAGCCCATACAGGGGAGTAGGAACCCCCCAACCCGAACTTATACACACAGCTCTATTTCACTTAGAAGCTCAGCCTTAAACCAAAGCCAGGGCCACTATGAAGATCCCAACCTCTCCCATGACCTGTCCTAAGTTTGTTCAACTTTTTATTTTGAAATGATTTCAAAGGTACATAAAGATTGCAAAGATTGCAAGCATACTTGGATGCTCATTACTCAGAGGACCTCTTGTAAACAGTCAGCCCCATTGGTTCTCTCTCCTTCCATCTCCTCTCTCTCTTCCCTCCAACCCCCACCCCAGAGTAAGTTGCATAGATTGTGCTCCTTTCATCAACTTTCTGTTACTATAATGAAGTACTTACAACTAGTCAACTTACAAAGAGAGAAGGATTACTTTTGATTCATGGCTTTAGGAGTTTAGTTCCAGGTTGATTGGCCCCATTGCCTTTGGGCCTATGGAGAAGCAGTATGGCATGGTGGGGTGCAGATGGAGGAGCAAACCTGTGCACTGCAAGAATAAGAGGAGGAAGAGGGATCAGGATCCCACTACCCTTTTCAAGGAACACTCCTAACACCTAGAAGGTCTCCCATTAGTTTTTGTCGTTGTTTGCTTTTGACAGGGTCTCCCTAGTCCCAACCCACCTGGAAGTCACTATGTAGACCAGGCTGGCCTGGATCTCACAGAGATCTCCCTGTGTCTGCCCCCGAGGACTGGGATTAAAGATTCAAGCCACCACGCCTACCTTAGGTCCTACTTATTAAAGTTCCACCTCCTTCCTATAGCTTCATGACAGAGGCCAAATCTTTGATTTTGGGACGATATCTGAAATTCCAACTATAGCATCATTTCCCCCCTAGATATTCAGTATACATTTCCCTATACTAAGGACGTTTGCTTATATAATAGTGTAGTTTATCTATTTTAATACTGGTAGAATAATTTAACATCTATATTCCAATTTCCTCATCTGAATCAATATCTTCCATGTTTTCTTCCCCCCTGACAGATCTAGCCTAAGATCACATGTTCATGCATGGTTCTTTAGTTTCCTAGAGATGATATGTCTGTGGGGTTGGGTTACCTAGTGCTCTTGGGATATTTCATGTCTAGGCATTTTCAACAGAGTTAAGAACACACACACACACACACACACACACACACACACACACAAATCAATCGTTCAGTGAGCATGAGGAGAGCCTTGTGACTGTCACTTCATATGGCAGTTCTATCTCTTCTGAACCTCAACCTCTCTCGGAAGGGACTGATGGCAGATGCCGCGGATCTTGAAGCCGAACTCTTCACAAAGCCACCTTCAGCAGGAGACCCATGCTGTTTCTATTGTCCACTGTACTTTCTCTGTAACCTGCCTCCCAACATCCCTTTTGGTTCTTCAGCCTTTCTAACATGATTTCTACCTCTGCTCTCACACTCCATCACAAGTCTGTGCCAGGTCATCTTTCCGGATGACTAACTCCTGCCTTGTAAGGTGTGCTTCCAAGTTGTTTTGTACTATACAGATCATAGTTTGGTGGCACATAATTTAGCCTGGCATGATAGGGACAGTCCCTTATTTCCTAGGAATGATGGCTCCTGAGAAGTGCATCTCATCAAGCCTCCTCCAGGCCAGTAGAGTGGAGGAAGCTCTTGCAACTACATTTCAGGGAGAAATTGGGCGGAAGTGACCGTGGGAATTGTGGTTTCATTGGGTAGAGGGCCCATCCCCTAGGTTGGCTCACATGGACCGTGCACGTTTGGGTCTGCTGAGAACCAAAGCACACAGACTTGATCAATCAGCTGTGTAGGTAGTAAGGACTTCACGTGATTGGAGTCCTACAAAACACAGATTGGATACAGCAACAGTGGCAAAGAAGAAATACCATCTTCTTTGAACTTGGAAAGAGAACCATACTCTGTCTTCAGACCTCTTCAACTAGTCCTCTTGTTGGCAGAGCTGTTTTGCCTAATTAAGTAATTTTACAGAGTCATTTCAAGGCTGGGATAGTTTTATTATGCCATGTCTGTATGCTCCAGATTTTCAGACAAATCTAGACAACACAGTAAGTCATAAAGCAAGAACCATTTAAATAAGTCATGTTATTTGTTTTCCCCATAAACCTGCAGTCAGTGCTATAACATTCATAATTTAGAGACAAATGTGAAAATCCATCTATTCAGACATATATAATCAGTGTTGAACTAGCCTTCAACTCCATAGCCCTATGCTATTGTAGTCAATGGAAATGGAGAGTCCTTTAGCCCAGAGGAGAAAAAGATAGGCTTTCCATCCACCGTGCAGAACAATTGAGTTGGTACTCATGGGCATAGCTATTACAGCCATGCAGTTTATTTCTCTGTAGTGTCGTCCTTCACATCCTTGGATCATAAGGCACTGCCAAGGAAGGGTGGTATGTATAAGAGCCAAAGAAAATTCCAAGGGTGAGATCTTGTTTTCCTAGAGCTGGTAGGGTCCTTTGCAGATCTTTGGAACATAGAAACATATAGGCAATTGCCTTCTGTATTCTTGGATTCCATCCTGCTCTTGTCAAATTGTCACTGAGAGAATCCCAGCTTACCCAGAACCTCACAGGGAATCACACACGTTCCTCTGTGTGCTATGACACAGAGACTAGATCTAGAAAGGAAGGCTTCTGGGAGAAAGTGAGATTTGAAATGAGATCTGAAGGAAGTGTAAGACTTGGCTTTGTAGGATGGTATCTGAGCAGAGGAAAGTGTGAGCAGAGGCAGTGTGAGTGACCTCATATAGATCATGGTGAGGAGGTGATGGAGACCACAGGGTGCCAGATGCAGAGAAATAAAAGGCAAAAAGAGAAAGGCATTACTTCAGTTAGACATTGAACTAATGCAATCTGTGTAAAAGAAAGATGGGCCAAAGAGGGAAAGGCATGCTATTTTTTGAGGCTCTACTATGGACTCAGCACATTAAATTATGAATCCACAAGACAATTCTATTAGGTAAATATGGCTATTATTTAACCAAAGAAGAAACCAGAGCTCAGAGACATTCATAAACCAGAGTTGAGGGAGCAACGTCCTGAAGTCTCTGTGACCCACAAACGTGTTCTTTTGTTTGTTTGTTTGTTTTTGACAGGGTTTTCCTAGCCCCAGCCTGCCTAGACTTACTGTGTAGACAAGACTGGCCTCGATCTCACAGAGATTTCACCTGCCTCTGCCTCCTGAGTGCTGGGATTAAAGGCGTGTGTCACTACACCCAACATCAGATGTGGTCTTTGCATCAGACCATACTCTGTCTCTGGAATCTAAGCCAAGATTCCAGTTTGAACCCTTTTCTGGTACTTCTGGATAGATAAGTTAAATAATCCCCCTTCCTTTCCCTCACCTATAGGGTAGGGGTGAAAAGACTTGTCTTAAACTAGGTGGCTGAGATGAGGCACACAAAAGGGCCTACGAAGGGATTCCCATGTAGCAGATGGTCAGTACTGGCTCCTAGACAAAAAAAAAATCTATATGGAGAGTCAAGTGCACAAATGGAGCTTGTGAGTGAGGGTCTACTGAACCTTGATCACGCCAATGAGAATGACAATACTGCAGTCACCTGGCTTCATTGAGCTCACTGTCCTACACAAAGGAGAACACATATGTGCTTGTATACACACACACACACACACACACACACACACACAACGCACTCCCCGGTTCATTGAGCTCTCTCTCCTACACAAAAAAGAAAACACATGTGTGTGTATACACACACACACACACACACACACACACACACAGACATCCACATTTGCACATGCACGCACATACTTCTGTCTCTGCCTTCTGTCAGTTACTCAAATTTGTCTTCTCTTTGACCACCCTCAGCTCTGGACTGCCCAGAGAACAGCCATTTTGAGGAGTGTATGACATGTACAGAGACCTGTGAGACCCTGGCCCTGGGCCCCATCTGTGTGGATACCTGCTCTGAGGGATGTCAATGTGATGAGGGCTATGCCTTGCTGGGTAGCCAGTGTGTGACTCGGAGCGAGTGTGGCTGCAACTTTGAGGGGCACCAACTTGCCACCAACGAGACCTTCTGGGTGGATCAGGACTGCCAACTCTTCTGCTATTGCAATGGCACAGACAACAGCGTCCACTGTGAGACCATTCCCTGTAAGGACGATGAATACTGCATGGAAGAGAGCGGCTTATACTATTGCCAGACCCGTACGGATGCTTCCTGCATTATCTCTGGCTATGGCCACTACCTCACCTTTGATGGTTTCCCCTTTGACTTCCAGACAAGCTGTCCACTCATCCTATGCACCACAGGAAGCAGACCAAGCTTGGACTCTTTCCCCAAGTTCATTGTGACAGCCAAGAATGAGGACCGAGATCCATCACTGGCCTTGTGGGTGAAACAGGTGGAGGTGACTGTGTTTGGCTACAACATCGTGATTCACCGGGCGTACAAGCACACTGTGCTGGTGAGTAGACAAAGGAGAACTTCCAGAAGGGATTTAGAGGCATATGGAGATAGGATCCCAGGTCAGCAAGTCAGGATATTGCTGAGTCATGGTGGTCCAGAATTCAATTAAAATTGTAGTATATTATTAGAGAGAGGCCTTGGACGTTTCTGTTGCTTCATCTTACAGATCAGGAAACTGAGGCTCAGAGACAGAAGTACTGGCCCAAGTCACAGGCATCAAAGTGGGAGCAGAGACAGCTCTAGAAATGACTACATTTATATTATATATGAATATAAAGGATGTGTTGGCAAGAGCAAAGCCCTAGATTCAAATCTAAGTTCAATGAGCACTGTGTGACCTCAGGCAGTCACTTGACTATCCAGCTCTGTTACTCATTTGTAAGAGACTGCATGCCTGTCACAGACGACACTTCTCGCAGCCAGCAATCTTCCTGTCCTCATGCACCCTCCTGCTTTCTGAGATCAGCATGGTATCTGCCTGTTCTGGCCTCCCTGACCTCTTCTAGTCTCCCTCCTTGTTAGCTGCCACAGGATATGTGAGTTTCAGAGTCTTGCTCACATTGGAGTATGTTGTCTTTACTTACCAAGACTTCAGGTCCCTCTTCCTTCCCTTCCCATGCTGTTAAACCATGAAGCCCTCCTTGACCATGATGACAGGAGTAGTAGCTGAGAACTTCTGGGAACTCCTTGAACAGCCTGTGGACAGCAGCCCCTGTGGCAGACCAGCCCTCCCTGTTCCACTGTCTTGTCTGAGTGTGATGCTGCATACCAATCAGTCAGCCAGTAGACTGCCAGGCTGTTTAAGAGGTGCTGATTTGGGGTGTGAGCCTTCCTAATGTGATCCTTACAGGTTTTTGTCATGACTCATCATCTCCAAAAGGACTTCTTTGCATCTTGCATGCCTTCCTTTAAAATGCTGAGCTAAAGTGAACTAAGCTAAACAATGGGCTAGGGTTCCCGGAGTATCTCTACTGATGGCTTGCCTTCCTGAGGATTTGTTAAACTCTGACAGACCGTGGGTCCAGCTTTATGAACTGTCTTCCCTTTATGTTTATTGGAAAATTTTAGCATCTAAAGCAGAAGCCTTCACTTTTTGTTTTCTTTGTTTCTGACCTAGAGTCTTAGTATGGAATTTAGGCTGGACTGGAACTTGAGCTCCTCCTGCCTCAGGCTCCACAGTGCTGGGATTGTGGGCGTGCACCACCATGCCCAGCATGGTCCCCTTTCTTCTTCCCTTTCTTGGATGTGATGAGCCTAAAGTTTATTCCTGTATCCATTAGTGCATTAATCATATATCACGCCTAACTCATCTTAATGTTGGATGAATGTACAGTGCCTTGTATACAATGACATTCAAAAGCACTTATCCAGTGAATGAAGGTGGTAATAACATCATGGTCCCTTTCTTACAAGGTTCCTGTGAGTTTCATCCTGCTGATGGATACTTCTTGGGCAACCAAGATCTTAAATGAGCCAATGAGGCTAGTGAGGAAAATGCCAGACATTTTGCTCTTAGCCACATTAATTTTTTTAAAAAAACGTTTAATATATGCATGTGTGTATAGGTGTGCATGCCTATGCATGTATGGCTGTGAAAGCTATAGACTGACATTGGGTGTCTTCCTTAATTGCTCTTTGCATTATGAGATTATTTGAGAGAAGGTCTCTTGTTGAATCTGGAGCTCCCCATTGGCTAGACTAACTGGCCAGCATGCCCCAGGATCTTCCTGTCTCTGCTTCCTAGCGCTGAGATTACAGGTATGCACCATCATGCCTAGCTTTTTTCTCCTCTCTCTCTCTTTCTCTCTCTCTCTCTCTCTCTCTCCATATATATATATCTTAACAAGATTTCACTATGTAGCTCTGACTAGCCTGGAACTCTCTATATAGACCAAGGTGACCTCAAACTCATAGAGATCCACCTCTCAAGTGCTGGGATTAAAGGTGTGTAACACCATGTCTGGCCCATGCCTGGCTTTTATGTGGGTGCTGGGAATCTGAACTCAGGTCCTCATGCTTGTGCAGAAGCACTCTACTGAGTGAGCTGTTTTCCCAGCCCCAGATTCAATTTCTAGCATATGTCTTGATAGCTGAAGCTGCTCATTATCATATTGTCCCTCCACTCCGTTTTCATCAGAGGTTAAACAAGTACATCAGTCATGCTTCCATGGCATTACCTCACAGTTGTCCTTTCCTCCTTTCACCTTATCTGATATATTTCTACTCTTAGGTTTATAAATTTTCATGCAGTTATTTATCTCCTTGATATTTGACACCCGTCTACCTTTTTGTCTTTCATGGTTGTTTTTTCTTTTCTTTTAAAATACAATCTGTTGCTAGCCCTGCCCCACCTGGTTTGCTGGGTATTCCAATTCTGCCTTGTGTTGTGTGCTCTCAGTACTGAGGTGTAGAGACCTGAGATTGCAGGGGGTCTTTTCTGACCTCTTCCTAGTGTTTGCACAAAAAAAATGACAAGATCCATGAACACTTCATGTCTGCTCTCTCCTTCAGGGGAACAGGTTCCCCACTTTCCCCACGTGTTCCTCTCCTTTCCTTCCACTGTTGTGTTAAAGCCTCACAAGGGTCAGCCCACTCTCCAGGCTTGAGACCTGGACCAGTCTCATGAAGTGCACACACAGATCCAAAGGCTGGATCACAGCTGAGTTCTCCCTGATGTAGACACGGAGAGGAGGGCATTTCATGCATGGGGTTCTTAAGGCTGCTATGACATATCAAAGACTGGATGACTTAAAATAGAAGAAACCCAATCTCACACTTCTGGAGGCTGGAAGTCCAAAATCAAGAGGATGGCAGGCCATGCTTCTCTGAGACCCAAGAAGGAGTCTAGCCTATGTCTCTCTCTGAAGTCCTGGTAGTTCTAGGCAACCTTTGCTGCTGGTTGCCTTGTGACAGCATAGCCCCAGCTTCTGCTTCTGTCTTTTCACACCTTCTCCCTTCTGCTTCCTGTTGCTCAGTGTTCGTATCTCCCTTTCCTTTCAAGGACCCCAGTCACCGGATGTAGGGCCCACTTAATCTACCATGACCTCATCTTATCTTGATGACATCCTCAAAGAACAGTTTCCAAGTTCAGGTCTCTTTTGCATGTCCCAGGGGTGAAGACTTCAGCATATCTTTCTGGGTGATACAATTCCATTCATAACAGGGGCAACTAGAGAGCAATGAGCATCAGGGACGAGGAGGTGCAAGAGGCAGGAGGGTGCCTTGCCAAGATCCTTCTTTCTCTGTCACTTGGAAGTCCTAAGTGCCATGCTGGAGACAGAGTAGACAACTTTGCATCTCCTGACAAGAAGGCAAGTCCAGGATACATTGAAGGTGTTTTTCTCTGGTGGCCCGAGGGATGGATTCAGCAGTTACTTTGAATTATTAATATGTGTTACAGGATCTGCTTATTCAGTGATTTGCATTTGTTTTTCCCATGATGTTATTATTAGTCACCATCGTGCCCTGAGCCTGAGAATAATGGCTGTCACTATGACAGTGAGAAGGAACGTGCAGGACCAATTGCACCCCAGAGCTCCAGGTCAGCACTGGCTCTCTCAGAAGTGGAGGTGGCATAGAAGTGACTCCTTAGGACATGGGACCCTTCTAGGATTCTGACCTTGTGCACTGAGCTATGCTGCAGGGCATGAGAAAATTCACAAGGCTCAATGAAGCTGGGAACAAACATGGTACCTATAGACCAGGTTGGGCTATGGGGTGAAGGTGAGCCACTCCTGGGGGCACTGCAGTATCTGGGGCTCCACCATGCACAGCCAGAGCTGGCAAGAGCTAGCCCCTCCCCTGACACCATTGAAGGCTCAGCATAGCCACGCCCTTCATTGCCCAGGGAGGCTTTAGGATCTGCCCAGCGTCTTGTTTTGTCTATCCAGCCTTATGGACCATCAGAGAAAAGTGTCTTTGGAGCTTCACTCTGGCTCAGTTGGGTTCAATAAGCTTATACTAATGGCTGTTTTCTTTCATCTTTTCTTTTAAGTGTGTTTGTGTGTGTTGGGGGTGGATGGTGTGTGTGGTTGTATGTGTTCTACAGCACGTGTGTAGAGGTCAGAGGACACCTTGGATGTCGGTTCTTGCCCTCCACTTGTTTAACACAGGGTCTCTTGTTGTTTACTGCTGTGTTAGCCAGGCTAGCTGTCCCACAAACTTCTGGGGCTCCTCCTGTTTCTGCCTCTCAGTCTTCCGTAGGAACACTGGGATTACAGATGTGTGCGACCATGTTCACCTTTATGCAGGTTTGGGGGATCCAAACTCAAATCCTGTGGTTGTGTGGAAAGTACTTTAAGTGCAGAAAGAGCTTGTGTAATTATTGCCCTCAACTTTTTGCATAATGGCCTCAAACATGAAAATGAAAACAATAAAATAAACACAGTTTCTCTGAGAAGATAGAGTCTAGTGGGAGAGATAGACCTGTTAGCAGTTAATGTCAGTGTAATTATGAAGCACGTAAAAATGTTCTGTATGGAAGGCTACAAGAACATAGAACAGAACTGACCTCAGCCTGCTTTGGGGCTTCAGGGAAAGTGTCTTGGACAAGGTGACCCAGACCTGAGCCTGAAGGAGCCCATACCAAGGATGAGCTAAGGGTCTTCAGGCCAAAAGAACATCAGTGAAGACCCAGGAGGAAGGCCAGGCATGGGCTGTGAGGCTGAGGAAGCTGTAGAAGGAAACTGGAGCTAGTTGTTTAAAGAAACCATCGCTGAAACTCTTAACATGTGATCTTATTTCCAATAAAGTCATCTCTCCATATTCATGGGTTTTGCGTCCAAGATTTAAACAATTTCAGGTTGCAAAAAAAATCTATCTATCTATCTATCTATCTATCTATCTATCTATCTATCTATCTATCTATCTATCTATCTATCTATCTATCAATCATCTATCTAACCATCTATCTATCTATCTACCTTCTATCTATCTATCTACTCATCGACCTACCTACCATCTATCATCTATCTATCTACCCATCTACATCTATCATCTATCTTTCTGTTTGAATCTGTGCTGGATTTCTACAGACTTTTTCATTCTCTCCTAAACAGTGTCATATAACATCTATTTATACAGCATCTACATTGTATGAACTGTTTCAAGTAACCTGTAAGCATGTTGAACCAATTGACATTGCCACACAACATTGTCATCTGTAAAGCTCATCCTTGAGTTACCAAAAAAAAAAAAAAAAAAAAAGTCTCATAATGCTTTAAAGGAGTTTACTACTTTGTGTTAGGCTGCTTTCATAGCTATCCTGGGGCACATTTGGTCTGTGGGCTACAGGTTGAATGTGCCTGATGGATGATGTGTGTAGGATCTCTGGAAACAGAATGGTAGTTTTTTTTTTTTACAGACAGGATTTGAGCATTCTGACAGTTTGTTATCTGCAGGGATCACAGATCAGTCCCCTTTGGATACTGAGGCATTTATGAGCCTGATATATTTTCCCCACACTCATCCTGGTGCCTTCTTCTCACCCTGTAGTGGACCTTTCCTCCCCATCCCTCAAGTGCTGCTGCCATATCTGCCTCTCCCTTGCTCTCTGGTCCTTTCTCCTTTTGCTTCCCCTTCCCTGACACCTCATTCAGAGAGAGAGAGAGAGAGAGAGAGAGAGAGAGAGAGAGGATAGGAAGGGAGAGAGAGAGAATGGGCTATGGCAGAGGTAACATTCATGGGGCATCAGAGATGGGGAGATCTGAGCGTGGATTGGTTAGAGGATTTTTTTTTTCAAAGGTCTCTTTGGCAGTGACAATATTTTCAGGCTTAATCCCATTCGTTGGGCTCCCTGAGGTATTACCTCCTATGTGACACCAAATAGCAAAAATTCCAAAGTGCAGAAAGAGTAAGCTGGCACCCATCAGACAAGAGGTGAACTATGTGAGCCTTCAGAGCAGGCCTAAGCTTCCATGGCCTCTGCTTCCCTCTGACCTGCTGGTCTGGTGTCTGTATTTGCACAGGACCCACTCCATTCTACCTCTAGGCTTCCTGTTGTAGAACGCTGTGCCCCACCCTCTCTTCCTTCTCCCTCCACCCTATAGGGGTCCTGTCCCTTAATGACTCATCTTGCATCCTTCTTCCTCCCCTCCAGCTACAGACATCTCCCCTCCCAGCTGTCCCTAACCCCTAGGATGTGACCTGTCTGCCAATTTCCCTCCCTCACCTGTGGTGTCCGCCTTCCTTTTCTATGGAGTCCTTCTCTTTGACCCATAAACACATCGCTTTCAACCAGACCCCAGCCATCCTCCAGCTCTCTTGCATCTTTCCTTCCTTCCTAACCAAATGCCTCCACAGGTTATCTCCCCTTCTGCATCTCCTACTTACTATTTTATGTACAGTTATTTTTATAACCTGACTCATCATTCTACTTAAATTCTCCTACGAAGATCCCAGACGACTTTTCCCCCCAAATGAGTGGACCTGAGTCAGGCTTTCCGTTACAGCCTCTTTGCCTGCTTGACCCTACCATGAGACCCCCTTTGATTGAGGCCCTTCCAGCCTGTCTTCAGATTCATGTTCTACTGACTGTTGCACTGACTGTTCCAGCAGCACTAAATTGCACTAATCTTTCATAGTTATTTGGGCTTTTTCTCTTGTCTGGGCCTTTCCTTGGGTTATGTTCTTTCTTTTGAGTTCCTTCATCTTGACTCTCCCTCCTTGCCTCATTCCCCTGTCCTCTGTCATTCTCCTCCCAGCTACTCATCCTTTGGGACTCTATGAAAGTAACCTCTTCTGCAGGTATCACTGGTTCTGTCCCCAGGCTGAGTCTGGGCCCTGTGGTCACTGCTTTTGTCTGATGATGTCACTATCTGTACAGGTTCTTGTCCTCACTCTATGCTTTACTCTGGCTAACACCATGCCTGGTACACAGAAGTGGCACACTCATATCTACTATATGAATTAATTCTTCCTTGATGAATATGTGCAGAAGCCAAGAGAGCTGAGCTGAGTGTTGAGCAGTGAGCATTTCCCCAGGGGAAAAGGTGGTGGTAGAGAGGATCTTCTTGGTATCTTGGGGCAGATTCCTTAGAAACAAACCCCAAGATAGGGCTTTTAGGAAAGTGGAGGAAGGCCTAGGAGAAGAAAGCTCAGCATGGTATGGTCTAAGTTAAAGACCAGCTTTAGCTTGGACTGCTAGATACTCTGACATGACCTATATCATAGAGCTGATCACCAGTGTGTGTCAGTCATTGTCCAAAGGCTCCCCTTAGGGTGGGCCAAGGCCCAGCTGAGTTATTACTATACCACAGTCACAGCAGTCCTGGGTAGGACATGGAAAATAGCCTTCACACTTGTAGCATAGGAAATAGCGGACTAGGATGGTGTAGTTGGTCCATTTCAGAAACTGTAAAGTGTGGGTTGGTGGCCTGAAGAGGTAAGGTCAAGGGCTGGAGAAATGGCTCATTGGTTAAGAGTACTTGCTGCTCTTGTGAAGAACAAGGTTCAGTTCCCAGAACCCACATGGCCACTAACAACCATCTGTAACTCCAGTTTCAGAAGATCCAGTGCCCTCTTCTGGCCCCCTTGGACACTGCACACACCTGGTGCACATACATACATGCAGGCAAAACACTCATACACATAAAATAAAAACAAATAAGCCTTTGAAAAAAGAAGGTCAGAAAAATAAGAGGCAAGGTCAGTGCCTAGAGAAGCCAGTGGATTTTCTAAGTATGTTAGAGATTTATTTAAACTATGGAAAGGACTCTTAAGTATTAGATCAACTGCTTTCACTTGCATTGAAAAATGTTGGCATGATGGGACTGGGTAAATGAAGGAGGGGGCAAGCCTAAGCCAGGGAGACAGGAAGCAGGAGGTTCAGTCTTCAAGGTGAAAGATAAGGCTCTGAACCAAGGCAGGAGTCATGAGTTTGGGAGAGAGCTGAAGGGGATCTAGAAAGGAATTTCTGGACAGAGAGCACATGTAAAACATGCTTCTCCTATAAGAAAGATCAGCACTCCTGCCAGCCTCACAGAGCTGGCAGTCCTGATTTTGTATCAGGCTCTAACCTGAGCTCAGGACATGGCTCATCTGACACAATGCAGTTCAAGGGCAGAACAGTTCTGCAGTTCCACACGAAGAAATTTCCCGTGCATAGAACTTAGAAATATATGGGAAGAAATCCAATCATGTCTACTCTGTGGGAAACATTGTGCTGTACACACCTGGGAGGTCATAAGGAGAATGGTGGACATAATGATCAATGACATGTGGTTTCTGCTCTCAGATCACTTATAATTGTGCAGGTAGAATGGAAGCATAGATGACTAACTGTAACACAAGGCAAGTTATGATGTGTGTTGCAGTGGCAGTGTGCACATACTTGATCTTGGTTTAAAGTGAATAATATGCAGAGATGTATGAATAACATTCTGTACTTGCACAGGCAAGGGACTGATTAATTCTGACCATGGTCTTAGGTTCAGAAAATATTGCCTTATAACAGAGGCAACATTGGGGCAAGATCTGGAAATGAGAGGGGTGCTGATGGGTGATGAGTGTCATTCCAGACCAAGGGACCCGTGAAGTCAAATCATCCTCCAAGTAAAGAAAATCCCTAAGGAATTAACAAACTGGAGCTTGCATAAAATAAATCCACAGTAGAGCTAGAAATAGAAACATTGGAGTTCTAGGTTTTGGTATTTTGTTCTCAACTTTAATTGAATTCTTATTACCCTCTCATTACCTTAGAGAAAACAATTTGAACTCCTGGGGGAAAATAATGCTATGTAAACAGAAGGCACTGAAATAGATAGGTGTATTAGTGTACAAAGGATAGTCATTTAAGTCTGTTCAAATCCTGTTAATGATATTTGACTGGCATAAACAGCATTACATGCAAAGACTGAGTCCTACCTGCCCAGGTTCCCTGTGAGACTTGTCCTTTTAGAGATTAATGACTGGGGGAGGGAGTGCTGAGAAACCGCTAGAAGCTGTGCTTCTCTACTCTACGCTCTGTTTCTTACAGGTCAACAATGAACGACTGTATTTGCCCCTGAAGTTGGGACAAGGGAAGATAAATATCTTTTCTTTTGGCTTTCATGTGGTGGTGGAGACTGACTTTGGTCTGAAAGTTGTGTATGACTGGAAAACCTTCCTGTCCATCACGGTTCCCCGGGCCATGCAGAACAGCACCTATGGCCTTTGCGGACGCTACAATGACAACCCCAATGATGACCTGGAGATGCCCATGGGACTACTTGCACTGAGTATCAATGAGTTTGGGCAGAGCTGGGTGAAGAGGGACACCTTCTGCCAAGTGGGCTGTGGTGATCGCTGCCCATCCTGTGCCAAGGTTGATGGTTTCTCCAAGGCTCAGCAGCTGTGTAGCTTGATCCCCAACCAGAATGCTGGCTTCACCAAGTGTCACAGCAAAGTCAACCCCACCTTCTTCTACAAAAACTGCCTGTTTGACTCATGCATTGATGGGGGTGCAGTGCAGACCGCCTGCAGCTGGCTACAAAACTATGCCAGCACCTGCCAGACTCAAGGGATCGCAGTGACTGGCTGGCGGAATTACACATCCTGCTGTGAGTCCTTCTCCTGTCTCTCCTTACTTCTCCTTACTCCTGATTGGTGGGGGAGGCTCGTCTTCCAACTCCACAGAAGTCAGAGCAAACTGAGAGCACTTTGGGACTGAGTCCATTATCTGAAATAGATGTAACCTCCCACGGTCTCCCCTTCCTCATCTGTGAGGAGGGGATAATACCATGAATTTCATGGGTTGCTCTGGAGGATGAAATGAGATCATGTTTATAAAGCACAGAGCACTATATGTTGCATTTGAACTCCAAGTGCATGACAAAATGCTGCCCAGAGACTAGTAGAGGGGTGGGTAGCTAGAATGTTCCTTTGTTCTAGAACCTCATGAGTTCATCATTACATGGATAATTTACATGCTTTCTCTAAGTATGTCATTATATTTATGTATGGCATATGTTCATCTTCATGCCTATGGAATGTGGCAGAATATTAAGGGTATTAGAAAAGGGATTGGGGCACATGAAATCTAGCCTCGACTTGGTCCTTAAGAGCTTGCATGATCTTGAACCAACTCACTTCCCCTCCCTGGTGCTCAGCTTCCCCCTCTGAAGAGCAACCATAATGCTGCCTATACAATTTATACCACAGAAACATCAGGAAGATCAAATTGGAGGTAATTGGGATCCCAGCACACAATGCATGCTAAGTGGTGTTGCTATATTAATGACTTGCTCTGAGCCAAGTCCAGTGCTAAAATACTTTATCAACATTACCTCATTTGTTCTGCTCAATAACCCAATTAAGCAAGGAAAAATGGAAACTCAGAGGAGTTAAGTAACTTGACTAAGGGTAGATAGTTTTGGTGGCAAAGTTGGGATTTGACCTTCTCACCCTAAAACCCATGTGCTACATTAGGGGGTTAGGCGAGACGAGTTAGTTAGGATGTTTGCCTACACACTTGAATAGGAGGAGGCTTGGAGGAGAAACCACTGTGGGTGTTTAAGTTAACCTGCCTTGGCCTATTTTCCCATGCCAGTCTCATTAACTACAGCAAATTTCTCTTAGAAGGTCTGATTGTATAAAAATACTGCACATTCATGCTGAATGCCTAGAGCTCTAAATAAAGGATACAGCAGGGTTCCCAGAGAACAAACTCCAATTTTCATCTTGGAAAAGGAAGATGCAGATGCCGGTACTATTGTGGTTTAATGTTCAGTCAGTTTACATTCCACATAAAGCTATTGGATCCATGGAAACTATTTGGGGCTGGGTAGAGGAGGGAATGATGGGAAAGATGCCAATACCATATAATCCATGTTCAGTTCCTGAGCAAGAGAGGTGGGGGGCATGATGCCTTTGGGTGACTGTACAGACAAATTGGCCTCTAGAGTCGTCAATAAAATTAATATGCCTATAAAAAGTATGGGTCTGGAGAAGTCCTCAGGGTTACTTGGGAGTCACTGGAGTTAACACAGTGGGCTTGTAATAGTTGCCTTCCTCTAAATAGAGAACCAGGTTCTGGGATGAGAGGCCTCAGCATGGCTTACGACCAGAGAACAGGTTTGCAAGGGGAGCCCCAGCCTGCTTCTTGAGATCTAGCACGGGAGCTACCTCTTTAGACGGACCCTTTACTTGCTGGCTCTGTGGCTCTGGGATGTCTAGGTGGGTTGGGTTGGTGGTAGGGGAACAGCAGGTGTAATGTGTGCCATATGCCATCATTACTCACTATGATGAACAAAGAAATTTAGTGAAGGGGCTAATGTCAGAATCCCCCCCCTCAAAGGATAGGCCTCAATTTTTGGCACTCCTAGGAGGGAAAAAAATTGAGTTAGGAAGCCCCATGACCTTCTATCCAAGGACAGGGTCACTCTCCTCCTACGGAGCTTGACTAGTGATAAAGGATGTGAAGATGCTTTTTCATTCTCTCCTGTCCTCTATACCAGTAATCCTGTCCTCTATCCTCTCCAAAGTTCTGTCCAAACACCAGTTGCCTGTAGTGTACATTGGTTAACCTAGTCATGGGGAGTGCTATCCATGGTACCGAGACTTAAGTCTGGCCCACCTCAGCCTCAGGGATTCCACCCCTGCCATGGGCCAACTGTGCCCCTCATCTCATTCCAAGCTAATGCATCATGGTCAGCAGACAACTGAGAATGATTCCCATCATAGGGTAGCTTAGCTCTTCCTCCACTTGAGCATTTCAAGACAGGGACAAAGATCCAAAAGTCAGAGCATGTGGAGGGATAGTTGTCACGAATTACAAAAGGAAACCTATAATAAGAGAGCAAGTGTAGCCTTTGAAGCTCAATATGTGGGTGGGGCAGGGGACAAGGTATAGTTGAAGGGAACTTGGCTTTCCATTTTGAATTCAGGAAGCAGAGAAAATTGAGGAGAGGTTGAGCTCTGCCTCAGTCATTCAACGGAGGCCTGGCATCAACATGGTCCTTCCTATTTGACGTGACTGACCTTTGAGAAGTGAGGCCATCATTCTTCTAAAAGTTAATCCAATTCATTACTCAGGTGCTACATATAAGAACGGTGCTTTCAGAACAAAAGGGGTTAAAGTAAATTGCTTGTTCAACATGTGCTTTAATGGTAACAAGGTAGAACACCAATATTTTTCAATGATATTGGCTGCTCCTATCAATGGGATAATTTATTACTTAATTACCTTATTTGTAAATGCATTGAAAACCTCTTTACTGACGTTGAACAAATGGCCTCGGAAAGAAAATGGGAGATAAATTATCTTAATTGTTAACCCCACTGAAAATCTCTTCAGCTGAGGCTGTTTTGCTTCTGGTCCCTCAATGAGGCACTCACAGCACTATAGGAGGAATGAATAATAGCTAAGTAGACAGCAAGCTGTCAGGCCCTGCTTGGACTCCTCTACCCCTTTCCTGGAGCCTACAGAACAGATGCTAAGTGGGAGTCCCATTCTCTAGAGGAGGAAGCTGAGACATAAACATCTTCTTTAAGGAAAGCAGCTCAGGTGAGTGGGAAAGTGTCTGCACAGGCAGTGCTCCCCTCATCTGCCAGATGTTGTGGCCTCTCTCATCCTCGTTACTCATTGCTGCCAAATGATGTGTCAGTTGCTTACCATCCTCCCTTCCCAATAATTAAGGGTTTGTTTTACTTGTTTCCATAAATATCCAATGAATTCTTGTTGATTAATTTTTAAGAATTAATGGCTGCTGTAACTACTGTAACTATTACTGCTGTCAATGACACCATCAAAATTGCTGAAGTACTAGGTACCTCAGTACCTTTCCATGGGAAGGAAAGTGAAAGAACAGCTGAGCAGCTTTACTCTGTCTCATTTTATCAATATCTGCTTAATGAGGGAGATGTAGTTACAGATGAGAAAATGGGTTCAGAGAGGGTTCATTAGGAACCTGCCTAAATGTGACCCTGCCAGGTAACGGCAGAGCCAGGGCTCAAAGCCAGATCAAACCAGTCCCAAAGTGCTTGTTCATTCTCCTGTGTTACATTGCTTTTCACAGGGATCTGTGAATCCTGCCAACCACCTAGGCACAATACTAAATCGGTCTGCTGGCCTCCACAAGAGTCTTGACCAGCTCTGAGAATCACATGTAGGGTGAAGAGATAAACAACAAATCAGGATTAAAACTTTGAAAAACTTGGCTTTAATCAGGTGTCTGTTGATCATCACCACATTCATTGTCAGAGCTGTTTGAGATGCTGTGGAAGAACCCAATGAAATAGAAAACAATATTCAAAAGAGCAATGAGTGTCTTCCCAGACATTAAAGCACACTGTAGTCCTTCAGAAACTGTCATCACTGGCACATGATCAAATTAAATAGCACAAATTAACAATGAGCATAAAACAAGTTGATGCTGGTGCACGAATGGAAAGACTGACCAGTGAAAAGATGAACATGGCCAGAAAAAGACCTGAATACCAAATAAATAGCAGCATATAGTAAAGCTGGTCTTTCAAATAACTTGAGGAAAAAAAGCATTATCTAATAAATGGTAAAGAGATGAAGGGCAAACTTGCTGGGAAATATAAGAATTTAGTTCCTCCTTCACTTCTCACTCCAAAATAAATTTCCGGATCGAACAAAGATTAAATATTTTAAAATTGAATTATAAAAGTGCTAGAAGAAAACAAAGGAATGATTTTTTTTTCATGATCTTTCAGTGGAGAAGACTGTTCTAAGTAAAACACTCAAAGCTGTTAGGGAAAACTTGATAAATCTGACCTCATAAAAATTTTATATCACTACGTGGTAAAAACAGAATTTAAAAAGTACAAATTTTTTTAAAAGAAGCAAAGTCAAAGACAAAAGATAAACATTTTATAATATACATGACATATAAAGTCTATTTTTAATTTATAAAAAGCACTTACAATTTAATAAGAAGAAATTTCCACAAAACAGTATGGAATGGATGAGAAAAGGCAATTCACAAAAGACATCAAAATGATTATAAACAAATGAAAAGATAATCAGCCTCACAGAGAAATACAAACTAAGTGCAGACACAGCAGATGTGGAATTTTTTACTTTTTGTATTTCTAGAAATCAGAAAATTTGGTGGTAGTCAGTGAGGATGCAGAAGAAATCTCATGCAACTCTGGTTGGAGGGTGTCCTGGCAAAAGCCTCTTCACCTTAAAGGCCGCTCAAGGGCGTCTGCCAAATGTTTAAGGGGCTGAGACATAGCTCAGCAGTTAGAGGGCTTGCCTAGCATGCCTGGGGCCCTGTGCTTGATTCCCAGCACTGTGATAATTAATAATAATAATGTGCCCAGCCTCTTACTTAAAAATTATACTTCCAGGATCTTATTCTGCAGACTCACTCACGAGGACAAAAATATCCATACAATGATATTTGCTGTCACATCATCACAAGCACATAAACACAGACCACATAGCAGTGTAAAGACAATAATTCAAGACTAACTGGGAGAAATATTGTCATGAAAAAGCAATGAACAGAAAAGTTTGTAGATTATGTTCCCATTTATGTAGAAGAGAAAAGGTAAGGATAAGGTACACACGGGAGTCTGTATGAGAGACAATTTGTGGAAAAATTAACTATAATTTGTTATCCGAGGTCACCTGCTTATTGTGGTTTTGCAGTTTGCATTTTCTACAATATGTGGGCATTATCTTTTGCACTAAAATGTTTTTGAAAATATATAATCTGTGGCAGTGCTTATATGAACATATACACGTATTAAAATTCATAGAACTGTACACTCTCAAAGTACCTTTTACTGCTAGAGAAAAGATAACCTCCCAAACCTACTAGATGTCAAACAGAGAAGAATCTGTTCCCATGTAAATGGCTGTTGTGCTTTTAGTATACATTAAGATAACAGCTTCTATAAAACTTTCAAGCAAGCCCGACTTTAATGATTGGCTAATACTTATTGAACATGATGCGAGCAGCACTATTCTATGCATGCATACAAATCCAGGTGCTGTTGGTATCTGCACTTTATACAGGAGGAAGCTGAGGCTCAGAAAGGCCAAATAACCTGTTTGGTTTCTTACCAGAACGAATATTCTTTACCAGTACTTTGCTTTCCACAGATGCATTTTTCGGATGCAATTCAAAAGGAACAGAGCATAATTGTTGTGGGTCAGTCTATTCACACATACACACACACACACACACACACACGCACACATACATACTGCACAACTGCACACTTTGTCTTCTCAGAGAACATGAGGCTCAGGCATCTCTTGGTAATGAACTAGTTTAAACCGAAGGCTCTCTAGAAGTTGTAAGGTGAGGGTCAGATGCACTGGTGATTGGAGGAGGGGCTACCTAAGGACTCTTCAACCTGGACCCGAAGAATGGGGAGTTTGGGGGTTGGAGAGATGGTTCAGCTGTTACGAGTACTGGCTGTTCTTGCAGAGGACCTGGGTTCAGCACCCACATGGCAGCTAATAACCTTCTGTGACTACAGTTTCAGGGATCTGACACCCTCTTCTGACCTCTGTGGGCATTTCATGACATGGGTGTATTTATATACATACAGGCAATACACTCACACACATATAATAAAATTTTAGAAAGAGAATGGGGAGATTGGGTAAGCTGGAGGATCAGGAGTGGTATGAATAAACAGATCCCTGTGAGTGAAGGCCTCCAGGCAGGGCTGGAATGCGTGCCAAGTGTAGATTCACATTGGAAGGTGGGTTTTTAGGAAGATCTCAAAAGCCAAGGTCTGAGAAGGATTATGTGAGGAACCTCAGCACCCTCCTCCTGCATGCCAGGCTGTTATTTAAGCAGTAATGATTCAGACAAAGGCTATTCATAAGCAGAGAGGGTAGTAATAAGGGAAAGTGGCAAGTCTCACACCTCCTCCTCACTCCAAGCCCTCCGTCTCCCTGAGCAAAGCTGTGAGAAAACCATTTACAGCTCCTTGTGACTGCGCAAGCCCTGACTTGTCCCTTCTGTTCTAGCGGTCACCTGCCCTCCCAACAGCCACTATGAGAGCTGTGTGAGTGTCTGCCAACCACGCTGTGCTGCCATCCGCCTGAAGAGTGACTGTAACCACTACTGCGTGGAGGGCTGTCAGTGTGACTCGGGCTATGTCCTCAATGGCAAGAGCTGCATCTTACCTCACAACTGTGGCTGCTACTCAGATGGCAAATACTATGAGGTAAGGAAGGAAGCTGACCTCTTCCTCTACATCAGTCAGGCTTCCCTCTGAGGCCAGGAAGGTGACCAGAACTGCCCACTACTGCTTCATGATGAAGGAAGTGGGCTGAGGCACGTATGTAAGTTCTTAGGAGGTCCTTGCTCCCTGTGAGATCTGGAACTGCATTCAGGCCTCACCCTCCTCCCTCTACTGTGCGGGCAAGGCCCCTGCTCTCCCGTGTCTTTCTCTGGAGCCTAGGCCCTGCTGATTCCTTCTCCTGTAAATCTGACTTTGAAAGCTTCTGACGGGGACTCTAGTTCAGAAATACAGTGGCTGTGAATCTGACATTTGTAGCTGTCTCAGCTAAGAATGTTTTTTAAGCAGAAAATATGGAGCTGGAGGCTGGGAGGAGTGGCTTTCCCTCTCTGGCTATTGAAGCTCCCCCACATGTGCCGTTTGTCATTCTGATGTCATCCCCTGGGAGTTGAGCCTAGGCTGTTTACCTCCAGCCCACATCCCACTCTCTGCTTCTCTCTCTGTGGGGGCAGGGCAAAAATAGTGCTGATGAGAAGCCCCTCCCCCCATACTAGCTGGCTAAATAATCTTCCTTCCTTCCTTCCTTCCTTCCTTCCTTCCTTCCTTCCTTCCTTCCTTCCTTCCTTCCTTCCTTCCTTCCTTCCTCCCTCCCTTCCTTCCTTCTTTCTTTCTTTCTTCCTTTATTGGAGACAGGGTCTCACTATAAAGCCCAGGCTGGCCTGGAACTCACTATGTAGACCAGGCTGGCCTCATCTCACAGTGACCACCCCCAGCCCCGCCTCTGCTTCCTGAGTGCTAGGAATAAAGGCATGCTGCTACCTTACCTAGCTCATTTTACTTTTTAGATTTTTGGGAGATGCAGGCTATTACTAGGAACAGAACCCAGGGCATCTCACATGCTAGTGAGTGTTCTACCACGGAGATGTTAATGTGCCATAACACTAAACTAGAACAGGCCTTGTCTAGAGAAGGTCTTCAGCCTATCATCTGCCTCAAGCCTCTGTTTAAATGTAAGTGAATAGACAGTTAATCCCATACTCTGCATCTGTTCTGTGCCAGCCACTGAGCAATGGCATTGCGGAGGACTTAAAAACACCTCTTTAGGAGAGAAACAAAAATTGTTCTTTAAAGAAGAGAACAATTACAAAAGATCATATCAACAAGTGAAAAATGACACCCCACAGAGCTAATCAATTTTAAACGGAAGCAGCAGCATTTGCTAGAAATCTAATTGAAGTGTCTGAACTGGAAATCAACTAGGCAAAAATAAATAATGTCTCCTGTTTGTGAGGACGCATTGAATTGTTTGAGAATGGCTATGCTGCCTTAGTTGGGGTAATAAAAGAATAGGTATGTAAGCATTATGCTCAATTTCATTTTCATTGGAAAATGTATTTAGAGGTTGTATTAGGAAGACAGGGCAAAAGTGACACAATGGTAGAATTAACCAAAGAGGACTTCTCAGTAGAGGTGGTATGGAAGTTAGCTCTTAGACATGTTATTTGAGGGGCGGGAGAGATAGCTCGGCAGTTAAGAATACTGATTATTCTTGCAGAAACCTGGGTCAGTTCCCAGCATCCACATGGTGGCTAATAAGAGTCTATAACTGTAGTTCCAGGGGATCTGAAGCCCTATTCTGTCCTCCATGGGCACGGCATGCACATGATGCACTTGCATATACATGAATTAAAAATAAGTAAAATGTAACAAAAGAGAAATATTATTTAAAAAGAAGATGCAGGGGCTGGAGAGATGGCTCAGTGGTTAAGAACATTGGTTGTTCTTTCAGAAGACCCAGGTTCAAATCCCAGCACCCACATGGCAGCTCACAACCATCTGTAACTCCAGTTCCAGGGGATCCGATGGCCTCTTCTGTCCTCTGCGGGCATTGCACGACACGGGTGTACTTACCTACATGCAGGCAATACATGCACACACATAAAAATGAAAATAATAAATAAAATATTTAAAAAAGAAGATGCAGAAGATATGGAAGAAAATAATATTTTTTTCAGGGAGCAATTGTTATGGAAAAATCAGAGACCAACAGCCAAAATCAGGTGAGGTGAGGAAGTTTAATTTGATACTAGCGGGACTGACACCATGAATAAAGGAGTCAGACCCCTTGTTCAAATTTTGGGGGGCTTTTATACTCATGTGGGGGGGAAATGCAAACAAAAGGCAAAACAGCACATAGGTGACAATTAAGTAAGAGGTACATGTGATAATTAAGCAAGGTAACACATGGCCACAAAGGTTACAGGAATGGGAAAACTTTAGAAAACGAAGATGTCCATCCTGGGCAACCACAGGGGCCAGGATGGGGAGACTCCTGCTCACCTCCCCCATCCCTGTCTCTTAAGAGTTTTCCCTGTTGTAAGGTTTTTAATTGCCATCACATTGCAAAAGCTTTCCACCTCCACAATACAAGTATAACCAGGCTCAAGACTCAAAGAACACACTTCTAAACTCTGCTCCTAGACTGGAGATGACCCAAATGTATCTATCAAATGTGTCATGTACCCCTCCACAGGGATCCTGGATGCTCGTATGGCCTAAGGGATGGAGGCCTGGGTTTGATCCCAGCTGTACTACTGTTGGAGGAGTGGCCTTGAACCCTGTCATTTCCCTGAACTTCTGTTTCCCTTTGAATGAAGTGTGGCTGAGAATGCTGGCCCAGTAGGGCTGTCTAAACACTCTTTGCCAGTTGCCCAGCCTGGTTGGTACCTGTTACCTAGTCATTCAGTAATTGGTATCTGCTATTGTTAATGGTGGTGGTTGTTATTCTCTTGAGAAACATTTTATAAATAAAAAAGAATTCAAGCATGATAATGAAACGGTGCATAAAAGAGCTCTTGGAACTCTCAAGAAAGACACAGAACAGCCCTTGGCAGCTATTAGTACCATAAACATTATTATCTGTTTTTCATCAGAAAGTCAGTGGGTTTTGACAAAGCTTCTATCTGAGAAGTGGCAAAGTCAAAGAACAAATAATCCATATCTACTTGTCACAACTCAAACAAGCTTCAGGGCTTGTTTACACAGCAGATTTCTTTGGCAATAAAGAGAGAACACATCCAACCATTAGCATGTAGGGTAATCACCCAGCTGTCCTTGTCATGTCTAATTAAGGTAAAGAAAGCAGCATGGGGCAGCCATTTTCCTTTGATGCTAGTTTCATGATCAAGTTCTCCTGTGGATGAGTTATTTACTCTTGATCATATCCACAAACAACAGGTTATTTTTCCCTTCCCACCAAAATAGTGTCTAAGTTCTTATCAAGGAAAGGCCAGACCAACCACTCAATTATTCTGTCACTCTGGTAAGAGAAATGAAGTCAATTTGTGAGGCTACTGGCACCCAGAATGTGTTATAGATCTGGAAGGACTGAGGACCTCCTTCCTAGAACTGCTTCCCTTTGAGGATGAAGGAAGCAATGATAACATCTTAAAAAGCACCAGGGTGGATGATCTTGCCTTCTGTTTACCCTTGAATCTGAGTCATAGCTGTAGCAGATATCAGGGTTTGCTACATCTGTAGTTAAAGCAGAAAACAGCGGTCAGATGGAATCATAGGCCTTTATGCCCCTGAAACATCTTTACTGTATAGTACTGTTTAATAAATTGATACAGGTTGTGGTACAGGGGAGATCAGGGTCCACTTCTGGGGTCTTAGTCTTGCCATAAAAGAATTTAAGCATGGATTCAGAAGCTTTAGGACAATTTTATTACACTTTAAGGAAAAATCCCCAGGGAAGGAAAGCCATAAATCCCAGCAACTGCCTTGAGGAAGAGGATGGAGGGGAGAAGGGGGTTAAAAAAACATAAAGCCATGTTGACTTAGAGTCCAAATGAAGGTCAGACAGACACGACATGGCAGAGTAGCAGCCACATGGTGAGGAGGGAAAAAGGTAAAGAAACTCAAAATGTTTGGGCAGCCCAAAGCCTTAGGGAAGCATGGTTTAGAAAGGAAGTGTAAAGAAGAAAAGAAGAGATTATGTTTTTCTGAAGAATTCATCCACAAGAACTGCACTAAGGGGCCGGGATTCTGGGCAGGAAAGGTTCACCATCTCATTAACACACTAGGTATTCCACCCATCTCTTTAGCATGACTTAAGGTAAAACTGGAAAGTTAGTTCTTCATCCAGGCCAGAGAAATTATATATATATTTGCTAATTATAAGGGGTGGTTTTTTTTTTTTTTTTTGCTACTATAATAGTTGTCCACCTGTAATCCAAAAATCTGAAATCCCAAATGCTATAGAACACAAAACCCTTTGAGCACTGACCTGATGCTACAAGTAAAACAATTCCACCATGAAGCTTTGGTTCGTACATACAAAAAATGTAAAATATTGTATTAAATTATCTCTACGCTATGTGTAAAAGGTACCTATACAGCATAAATGAATTTCATGTTTAGACCCAGTCCTATTCCCAGGATACTAAAAACACTTCCAAATCCAAAACACTTCTTGTCTGCCGCCCGAGTTCTCTTAGGGTCCCTTGCCCCTGGCATGGGTGGACAAACCATATGGCACATCTTTATCTGAATTTTTCATAGTTTATATCTTTGGTGGGGGAGGGGAGAGACTTACAAAGAAATGAACACTCGACACCAGGCACCCAGCTCTGTGCCACTTGGCCCGCTGTTCCAGATTGCTTCCGCACCTGCCCACAGCCTGTTAGCTTTCGCCCATGCATCATGGGCCCATGGTCTCGCCCCAGGTTGGTAAATGCCCCCTCTCCCATCCGACACCTGGGCAGTTCTTCTCTGGCCATACCCCTGCTTCTCTTCCAAGATGATGCCAAAAGCCCCTCCTTCCTTGGCTAACTCTTGGCAGTCAATTCTCCGCACCAGGCCCTGCCCCTCGGAAAAACCAGCCTCCTGGGAACACAGGTCCATAGCATTTTCAATAAGGGACACTTAGTCTATGATGCATTGAATGCCCCTCTCTTTTACAGTCTGAATATTGTGGCCACCCCAAGTGGATAGCCATAATTATTTCCTAATAGCTCCCCTAGAATTCTCAGCCTACAGCAAGTATAAACTCAAGAATACAAATTCCACCAAGCAGAATCATGCCATAGAGTGTTGCCCATCTGGGAAAGAGTTTGTAAATAATAGCTGTCTCCTGCTGAGAAGACATTGTGCTGTAGAGATAATAGTTTTGCATAATTCTGCCACCATTTGAAGGAGGTAAGTGGTTCTTCTCTGATAATAACAGCAGTTACTATTTATAGAGTGGATACTTGATGCCAGGAAATGTGCTTTGCATGTTGTACTTGATTTGGTCTTCACAGTCAGCCTGAGAGATAAGATTATGACCTTCAGATCAGATGAATAAACTGATACCTTGGGAGGTTAGTGATATCCTGGATAGTATATGCAGAGTGACAGGTCTGGGATTGACTTGGGAGTGGCCCGATTCCAGACCTTTCTCACCTTCAGCACCTAGAGAACTATAGGTGCTTGCAACAGAAGGAAATCAGAAAGGTTAGAGCAAGGGGGATGTTTGGGAGGTAAGGACTGGGAAGTACTGAAATGGTTAGTTTTTTTTTTTAATTTTATAATATTTTTATTATTCCACAAAGAGGCAATTTTTAACACATTTTTCCAGAAACAACTTGAAGCAAGTTACATAAAAATATGTATAAAATGAAGCTTAAGTGGGGAAAAGTAGGAATAAGCATCAAAGACCAAAAGATTTTCCAATATGGGGTCAACTTTGGTGGAATAATGATGGTTTCCATGGGTCTGTTGTTCTTTTTTTTTTTTTTTAGTCCTAGCTAGTTTATTGGGCTTATTAACAGAACATAGGGAAGGGGTTCATTTACAGAAGATTGGGAACTGCCCCCTGCCCCCCATTTATGGCTGCACTGCAAAGTCCACTCTCAAATATAGGTCCTGTGACTTCCCAACAGCTGCACAAAATGCCGAGAGAGGTGCCTCATGGCATTCTCTGCTAGTATATCCTTAGCCCCTCCCTCACATGCAGCTAAGGTCAGCTGATTGGATGGGAGGGGTAACTGACTGATTGAGGAGCATGGAAAGGAGGTGTGACTATAGCTTGCCGGCATGGTGATCTGAGGACACTTCCAGTTAACACTCCACCCCTTCCTCAGGCTCTTACATTCTTTCTGTCAACCTCTTCACAAAAGTCCCTGAGCCTATGAGCAAGTACTAGGTGTGGGATGGGCTTCTCATTTTGGAAAGGCTTGAACTTTCAGGTCTCTGCATCATGTTTTCCATGGGCTGTTGGCCCATTTCAGTAAGATTCCATCTATTATAAGGATTTGGTGCTAGTATCCACAAATGAGGGAGAAGATACGTCTTTTGTTTTTCTGAGTCTGTGTTACTTCACTTAGTATAACAGTTTCTGTGTGTAGACCATCCATTTACCTGCAAATTTCATTTCATCTTTCTTTACTGCTGAGTAGAACTCCATTGTGTAAATGTACCACATTTTTATTAACCACTTCTCTGTTGAGGAAGCAACACTTAGGTTGCTTCCATCTCTTAGCTATTGTGAAAAGAGCAGCAACAAACATGGTTGTACAAGTGTCTCTCCAATAGCGCAAATCCTTTGGGTATATGCCAAGGAGTGGTATAAGTGGGTATATGGTAGGTTCATTTTTAATTTTTTTAAGAGTTCTCCACACTGTTTTCCATAGGGGTTGGATGAGTTTGCAATCCTACCAGCAGTGGAGGAGCATTCCCCTTTCTCCACATCATCACCAGCATTTGGTATCATTTAGTCTATTGATCTTAGCCAGTCTGACCAGGGTCCAGTCTGACCAGGGTAAAGTGAAACCTTAAGGTGGTTTTAATTTGCATTTCCCTAATTACTAATGATGTTGAACACCTTTTAAGATGTTTCTTAGCCATCTTTATTTCTTCTTTTGAGAACTCTCTGTTTAGCTCTTTAGCCCATCCTTTAACTGGGTCATTTGCTTTCTTGCTTGTTTGTTTTATGAATTCTTTATATATTCTGGATGTCAAACCTCTGTCAGATGTGTCACTGGTGAAGATTTTTTCCCGCTCTGTGGGTTTTCTCTTCACTTTCTTGATTGTTTCTTTTGCTATACAGAAGCTTTTTAGTTTAATGAGGTCCCACTTGTTGATTGTTGACCTTAATTCCTGAGCAACTGGTGTCCATTTTAGAAAGTTCTTTCCTACACCTGTATCTTGTAGGTTGCTGTCACTGTTTTCTTCTAAGAGTTTCAGGGTTTCCAGTTTCACACTGAGGTCTTTGATCCATTTGGAATTGACTTTTGTGACAAGCAAAAGATAAGGATCTAGTTTCATTTTTCTACAGGTGGAGATCCAGTTTTGCCAGCACCATTTGTTGAAGATGCTGTCTTTCATTAATTTTGTAGCCTGCCACTTTACTGAAAGTGTTGATCAGTTCTAGGAGATTTCTGGTGGAATTTTTGGTATCTCTTAGGTATAATATCATATCTGCAAAAAAGGATAATTTGACCTCTTCTTTTCCAATTGGTACTCCTTTAATTTCCTTCTCTTGTCTTATTTCTCTAGCAAGAGTTTCAAGCACTATATTGAACAGGAGTGGAGATAGTGGGCATCCTTTTCTGGTTCTGATTTTTATGGGGCTACTTCCAGTTTTTTTCATTTAGAATGATGTTGGCTATGGGTTTGTTGTACATAGATTTAATCATGTTGAGGTATGTTCCCTCCAGTCCAATTCCCTCTAGGACTTTTATCATGAATGCATGCTGAATTTTGTCAAAAGCCTTTTCTGCATGTATTGAGATGACGATGTGGTTTTTGTCTTTGAGTCAGTCCATGATTAATGATGTTTATTGATTTGCATATATTGAACCATCCCTGAATCTCTGGGATAAAGCTTACTTGATCATGGTGAATGATCTTTTTGATGTGTGTCTGTATGCAGTTAGCAAGTATTTTGTTGAGAATTTTTGCATCTATATTCATTAAGGATACGGGTCTATAGTTTTCTCTTTTGGTTGAATCTTTACCTGGTTTTGATATTAGAGCAATGCTGGCTTCATAGAAGGAGTTTGGGAGTTCTCCCTCTGTTTCTATCATTTTGAATAATCTAAATAGTATTCATTGGAGGTCTTCTTTAAATGTTTGGTAGAATTCTACTGTAAATCCCTCTGGGCCTGGGCTTTTTTTAGTCAGGAGGTTTTGTATTACTGTTTCGATTTCCTTCTATTTTATGGGTCTGTTTAAACATTGATCTCTTCTTGGTTTAACTTTGGTGGTTCCCATGGTTTTAGATACCCATCCATTTCTTTTAGGTTTTCATATTTAATAGAGTATAGGTTCTTTTTTAAAGTATTCCCTTATAATGTTCTGGATCTTTGGGGTGTCTCTTGTGATGTTTCCCCATTCATCTCTGATTGGGTTGATTTGGATTTGTTCTTTCTTTCTTTTGGCTAACTGGACTACAGGTCTATCTATCTTGCTTAGCTTTTCAAAGAACTAGCTCTTAGATTCATTGATTCTTTGTATTTTTTCTTTATATTTCATGAATTTCACCCCTGATTTTCGTTATTTCTTCTGCTGGGTTCAGATTTCCTTTGTTCTTGCCTTTCCAAGAACATTGAATTGAATTGCAACGCTAATTCATTTATTTGTGCTTTCTGATTTTTAAATGTAGGTACTTAGAGCTATAAACTTTCCTCTTAGAACTGCTTTTAAATTGCCCCAGAGGTTTTGTTGTGTTGTATTGTCCTTTTCTTTGAATTTCAGGAATTCTTTTATTTCCTTCTTAATTTCTGCTTTGATCCACTCATTATTCAAGAACATGTTGTTTAATCTCCATGAGTTCGTGTAGTTAGTAGGTTTTCTTCCAGGGTTGATTTTAAGCTTTTTTGCATTGTGGTCTGATAGAGTGCATGGAGTTATTTCAATATTTTTGTATTTGTTGAGGTTTATTTTATACCCTAGTATGTGGACAATTTTTGAGAAAGTTCCATGGGGTGCCGAATAGAAAGTGTATTCTTTGGTGCTTGGGTGGAATATTAGGAAGCTGTCTTTTAGATCTATTTGATGTATGGTATCATTTAATTCAGATGTCTGTTTCTTCTTTGTCTGGTTGACCTGTCTGATGGAGACAGTGGGCTACTGAAGTCCCCTGCTACTACTAGGTTGGGGTTAATCTGTGTCTTAAAATCCTATAGTGTTGTTTTTATGAATTTGGGTACACCAGAGTTTGGTGCATATATGTTCAGGATTGTGATATCTTCTTAATTAATTGTTCCTTTGATCAGAATGAAGTACGCCTCTTTATCCCTTCTGAATAGTTTTAGTTTGAAGTCTATTTTGTCAGATATTAGAATTGCAACCGTGCTTATTTTTTTGGTGCCATTTGCTTGAAATATTCTTTTCCATCCTTTCACCTTAATGTAGTACCTGTTCTTGAAGGTGAGATGGGTCTCTTGCAGACAACAAAAAGATGGATTTTGTTTCTTAATCCATTCAACTAGCCTGTGTCTTTTGACTGGGGAGTTCAGTCCATTTGTATTTAAAGTTATTATTGAAAGATGTGTATTAGTTGCCATCATTTTGATTAGTGTTTGCATTCTTTGTCTAATTTTGTGCTTCCACAATTATACCTTCATTTAGTTTCTTTCTGTTGCCCCTGGGGTGTAGTTGTTCCTCTCTCCGTTCTTTGTATTACTTCAAGTATTCTTTGAAGGTCATGAAATACATGTCCATGTTTTGTGGACATGTATTCTTTCAGGCTATTCATGTCGTGGAAGATTTTTCTTTCCCCTTCAGCAATAATAGACATTTTTGCTGGGTAATGTTTTCTGGGCTGGCATCAACGGTCATTTGGAACTGGAAATACCTTGGTCCAGGCTCTTCTGGCTTTCATAGTTTGCACTGATAGGTCGGCTGTAATTCTGATGGGCTTTCCTTTTTTGTGACTTGTTTTTCTTTTGCTGCTTTCAGTATTCTCTCTTTGTTCTGTACATTTAGTGTTTTTACTATGATATGCCAAGGGGAGTTTCTTTTCTGGTCCTGTCTATTTGGTGTTCTATGTGCTTCTTGTGTTTGTATGGGGATGTCTTTCCTTAATTTTGGAAAATTCTCTTCTACAATTCTATTTAAGTTCTGGTCAGTACCGTTAACCTGAAATTCTTCTCCTTCCTCTATGCCTGTGATACGTAGATTTGGTCTTTTCATGGTGTCCCACATCTTCTGCATGTTCCATTCCTGTGTTTTTAAAAATTTTTACATAATCTTTGCTTGAGCAGTCCAGTTCTTCAACTTTATCCTCCAGTGTTGATATTCTGTTTTCCATTTCATTCATTCTAGTGGTGAGGCTTTCTCCTGTTGTTTCAAGTTGGCTTATTGAGTTTTTCACTTTCTTCGTTTCAGCCTGAGTTTTCCTCAGTTTCTCTTTTGTGAATTCAGTCAGAAGTTTATCCCTATCTTCCTTTAGTTCTTTGATTTGTATGTTCTTTAAATTTGTTGAATTCCTTGATCATGTTTATGATTGTTCTTTTAAATTCTGTGTCCTGGGTTATCTCTAGGGGATTCTCCTTGTAGAACTCTTCTACAGGACTGGCGGGGTTTGGTGGGAACATACTGTTTTGGTTTTCCATATTATTACTTTGCTGTTGTGATTTTGGCCTGTGTCTTTTAGCCTGTGTCTTTTGACTGGGGTGTTCAGTCCATTGATATTTAAAGTTATTATTGATAGATGTGTATTGGTTGCCATCATTTTGATTACTGTTTGCATTCTTTGTCTAACAGGCAGGCTCAGGCTTTCTTCTAAAGTTTGCACCCCTACTAGTGGTACTCAGAGCACAGTTTGGGAAGTTCCCTCAGGGGAGGCTGGATCCAGGTGCTCTCAGGCAGTCTTCTGAGTTCTCAGCCCCTACCACAGGCAGGGGCCAGATCAGGCACTCTCAGGCGGTCTGCTAAGGTCTCTGCCTTACCCTGCTGTAGTGCCTGAAACAGTTAATTTTAAGAATTGATGATCACTTTTGACTGTGAGCTGTAAAGGGCTGATTTCTCCTTTCCGAGTGAATTTAAATTCCAACCTTGAAGTGGCCACAGTACTTGTTAGAAGTGTGGTTCTTTGGTTTAAAAAAATCTACAATATATTTTTCTTCTTCACCTCTTTCCTCCAACAGCTGCGCATTCGGGTTGACTGTGATTAGTTCAACAGCCCAGCCATAAAGATTCCAGAGTTCTTGATTGAAACCAATAAAGTCTAAATTGCATATTATTTGGCACCTGAATTGCAGGAAGAGGATGAGTGTTTGAATTGAGGCAGCCTCTCTACTGCTCCCTGGGCAAACCCCAGCCCCCATTAAAGAGACGCTCTGAGCTGGGTTTCCGGGTCCCCAGACCGCACGCAGTCTGACTTTACAGTTTAACGGAAATGGTATCTCTCTTCCAGCCCAAACAGCTGTTCTGGAACAGCGACTGCACTAGGCGCTGCCGCTGCTTCCGGCGCAATCTGATCCAGTGTGACCCGCGCCAGTGCAAGTCGGAGGAAGAGTGCGCACTGCGCAACGGGGTGCGGGGCTGCTTCAGCACCAAGACCTCCTATTGCCTGGCCGCTGGCGGTGGTGTCTTCCGTACCTTCGACGGCGCCTTCCTGCGCTTCCCGGCCAACTGCGCCTTCGTGCTTTCCACCATCTGCCATAAACTGCCCGACATCTCCTTCCAGCTCATCATCAACTTTGACAAGTGGTCCTCGCCCAACCTCACCGTCATCTCACCCGTCTATTTCTACATTAACGAAGAGCAGATTCTCATCAATGACCGGAACACTGTCAAGGTGAAAACTTGGCCTTGGTTTTTAAGGAATGTGTCAGGGTTATTGTGATTTATCCCAGATAAGCCGAGTTGTAGGATGGACTACTGTTCCCTATGTATCATAACACAGAGGGCCAGATTTTAGATGATTGAAGCATGCAATTCCTGTGAATGTAGGAATGGACTCACTTAATTTTTCACTGATTCCAAAGGCCTTGCAGGAAACTTGGTTTGTCAGGCTGGAATGATGGCAAGGGTGATGGAATTCCAGGTGATACAATGGTGGAGAAGTCCCCTTTTACTTGGGATTAATTTCCAAAAGGCAACACATGTGTTCTTAAGAGCCTTTAAAATTATTCTTGGCTTTGCCCACTTATCCTAAGATCAGACCTCATTTCTGCCATGGTTTCCCTAAACTGAAACAAGACAAGCATTTGCCTGTAAAAATAATGACCCAAATAAAACCCAGTGGAGTATCCCCTTCTGTTAGAGGCCCCAAGATGAGACACCAACTAAAAGGAAAGGGTGAGCTTCTCTTAGATTGATTCTTCCTTAGGGTCATTGTCTCGGTTGTTTTTATTTTTGTCTGTAAATCTTAGACCTGTATATAAATAAATGTGAAGGCCTTACTCACCCCCCATCACTAATATCAGGCTTGAACACTGCTACCCATTCAACTTAAGAAGATAATCTGCCCTGTGAACGATTGAGCCCCTGTCTATAGCTACACTAGACTGCTCGCATCCAGGCAGACCCAAAAGACAGAGCCGGACTCCATCACCATGAACTCAAGTGGGGTGGGTCAGGGTGTGGGGAAGATTTACATCAATACTTTCTGGAGTCCAGAGCCTTGTTATCTGCCTTCCACCTTCTGCTTGGCCAAATCAGGCATCAAATGAACCTTTATCAAGAGTCATCAATGGCTATAGCTTAGTACACATCACCAGGCAAGAGACTGGCTATGTTTTGCAAGCTTGAAAGGAAGAATCTGAACTTTATTGCTGGTTTTTAACTTCTGAGAAAGCTGCTAGTGTTTTTGACTTTCCTTTTGCAAACTGGCCCATCTGGGTACAACGGCACTGATACAGAAGACAGAAACAAGAAAGTGACCACCTGAGAGAGCCAGGCACGTCACTGTTGAGTAATACCCCTCGCCTGTCTAAAAGAGTAAAGACTAATTTTTTTTAAAGCCATCTGCCTTTTCTTTTTATGGAATGAAAGTTACTAATAACCAGAGGGGGAAAATCCAATTTATTTTGTAAGTACAGGAAAAGTATGTTATATTCTGTCCCAAGGGCTAAGAAATGTTATGAAGCAGGAAAATGACAAATGCAGAAAATATTGTGCCTGTCAGACCTCTGGGAGGACTTCAGGTTTGTACACTATAAACAAGGACACAATAAACACGGCAGCGATCCCCAGGTTCACTTTAACCATGCTGGACTCCCCTTAGTTCAAGATTAGGATGTCATTTTCAGTAATTGGTTGATACTGGGGAAAGTTTTACACAAAAATCCATCCATTTGCTAAGGGTAATACTATTCAAACGTTTTCTCTCTTACTTTTCTGTTCCGTGGTTTGCTTCCCTTGGGGGAAAGGTAAGATGAGTGTATGCCTTTAAACTCTAGGGCAGGAGTTAGCAAACTATGGCCTGTGGCCAAATCCACTTGCTGACTTTGTGTGTGTGTGTGTGTGTGTGTGTGTGTGTGTGTGTTTGTGTTTATGTGTCTTCAGGTGCCTCTGGAGGGCAGAGGACAACCTCAAGTGTTTCTTAGGTGCTGTCTTCTCCCTTTTTTTAATGTTTTTTATTTTTTATTTTTTGAGACAGGGTCTCTTATTGATCTGGAACCTAGAACTTGTCAAGTATACAAGTCTGGCTGGCCAGTAAGCCCAAGAGATTCTCCTCTCTTGGCCTCCCCAGCTCTGGGGTTACAAATGTGGGCCACAATACCCAACTTAAAAAAAACATTTTATTTATTATTTTTATTTTATATGTATGTGTGTATTGCCTGCATGTCGGTAAGTGCACTGGTGTTCTGACCCTTGGAAGTCAGAAGAGGCTGTCAGATCCCCTGGGACTGGAGTTACGGACAGTTGTTAGCTGTCATGTGGGTGCTGGGATTCAAACCTGGGTCTTCTGCAAGAACAACCAGTGTTCTTAACCGCTGAGCCATCTTTCTAGCCCCACCAACATTTTTTTTAAGAACATGGATTCTTGGGATCAAGTACATTTCCTCATGCTTGCAAGGCAGGTATATTGCCAACCAAGCTATCACCCTAGCCCTTGTTATATGACTTTGTGAATAAAGCTTTATTGGAAGTCAGCAACACAGTCACACTCACTTTGTTACATATTGTCTGTGGCTTCTTGTCCAGCACAAAGACAAAGTAGAATCATTGTGGTAGAGATCACACAGCCTGCAATGTCTGGCTCTTTGCTGAAACCCGCTGCCGGGGATAACCCTTCAACATTACAATAAGGTAATGACGTTCTATCTCCCTTCCTCTAATAGGTGAATGGTACTCAAGTGAATGTTCCATTTATAACTGGTTTGGCAACCAAAATCTATAGCAGCGAGGGCTTTCTGGTGATTGATACCAGCCCTGACATCCAGATATACTACAATGGTTTCAATGTCATTAAAATCAGCATCAGCGAGAGGCTGCAGAACAAAGTGTGTGGTCTCTGTGGCAACTTCAATGGAGACCTGACCGATGATTATGTGACCTTGCGGGGGAAACCTGTGGTGAGCAGCGTGGTGCTGGCTCAGAGCTGGAAAACCAATGGAATGCAGAAGAGGTGAGACTTGAGGCTCCAACCTTCCCACATCCACAGGAGGTGTAAACAGGGAGTGCCCTTAGCATCCAGCTGCCTTCCTCTCATGCAGAGATGAGCCTTTGGAGTTTTGATGCTACACATAGGTGCATTGGAGACCCCAGAAGTTTTTTTGTAGAGCTGGCCTTAGATGACATGATTCTAAATTATGTCAGTCTGTTTTCAGCTACTAAGAAGATGTGCCTGGGATTGGAATCTAAAGTTCTCACCAGCTACCTTCCTGAGACCCAGAATTGCTTACTGGGAATAAGATTAAGAGTTAGCTCAGAAGAAAGGCAGCCCTTTGCTCTCCAGTACTGGAGTTGGCTGAGTGGCCTTGACTCTTCCCAGGAGACTTTACTGATGCAGGCAGAAGTTGTTAGACTCAAGAAAGCCTTTTTGAAAACATAGGTCATGCAGGTTATTATCAGGCCTGTCTCTAGTCAGCTGAGACAGATGGAGATAAACAAGTTATTGCAAAGGTTCTTAATTTAGGGTCCTTCTTGGCTTTGGAACCATGTGGATGCCTTTCTGGCTTTCTAGACATGCATCTGTTCCCTGACATTTCTTTGCTTGTACAATGATTTGATCCCTCATGCCCTACATGTCAGATATCATCTTAGTGTCCAGCTGTAGAAAGGATGCTCCAAGCCCTTTTTGACCTTGACCTAAGCAAAAGCTGAATAATACATTATCTGTTAAGATTTTCTCATGTATTAGAGGACCCAGTGCTGGGAAGGACTATGGAAAATACCAAATCAGGTCCCTTTCTTTCCTTGGATAAATAGTCTTAAAACAGTGACTTATTTGCACGAGAAGGTTCTGTAAGTGCCAAGCTAGGACTAGATTCCTAAACTCCTAAATTGGTGCATCCTGTTCAGTGCTACTCAATGAGCCACAGGTAGAACGATCTTTGGGACATTTATGTCATTCTTGGTTTTCCTCTGATAAGGAAGGTTCTAGTCCTCTGGAGGAGGTGTGTTTCTGTTTTCCTTTCGTCCCTCCTTCCCTTCTTTCTTCCCCTACTTTTTCTTCTATGAACTATCTTCAACTGTACACAAGTTTTCATGTAAAAGTTTTGCTTTTGATCTCTGTTAGCTAAACTGGAATTGGCTACAAGGTTCCTGAATTTCCTCACAGGCCTTTAATTCTGCTATTATTACCTTGTTATTTTATTGTTATTCTTTATTCTTTATCCCTTCTTTCTTTCTTTTTTTTTTTAGATAGGATCTCACTATGTAGCCCTGGCTGACCTGGAACTTGCTATGTAGACCATTCTGGTTTTGAACTCACAGAGATCTGCCTGCCTCTGCCTCCCGAGTGCTGGGGTTAAAGGTGTGCACAACCATACCTGGCTTATTATTGTTCTATCAATATGTTATTAATGGTTATTTACCAATAATATCAATGAATTATAACAAAGTATTAATGGTTACTATGTCAATCTTTGCTGATCTTTTGGCACATTGGCTACTAGTCCATTCTGTTTTTTCCTTCACTCTGGCCCAGTGATAGAAATACAAGTTGTTCTACTTTAAGTGGCTAGAGACCATTAGAGCCTGTCTTCCCTAAGGGCACATTGCTGATTAGTATTGGTATCTGTTGTTGTATTAACTTCAGCACTAGCTCAATAGCTACAACAGGTGTCTTCCCTTCCATGTGAGAACTCAGATGGCTGTTTTTGCTTCACTTACTCTGACCAGACCTCTCGCCCCCAGCTGCAACGAGCTACAGTTCTCACAGTACGCAGCCATGTGTGACAATGTGCACATCCAGACTATGCAGGGTGATGGCTACTGCCTGAAGCTCACTGACATGAAGGGCTTCTTTCAGCCCTGCTATGGGCTCCTGGACCCCCTCCCTTTCTACGAGTCCTGCTACCTCGATGGCTGCTACAACCACAAGAAGTTCCAGCTGTGCGGCTCCCTGGCCGCCTATGGGGAGGCCTGCCGCTCCTTCGGCATCCTTAGCACCGAGTGGATTGAAAAGGAGAATTGCTGTAAGAGAATTATTTTATTCTTGTGGGTTCTATGGTTGCATGGCTTTGCCTGATGGCAGGTCTTCCCCATCTCTACTCATCTGTCTGCCTCCAGGGGTGGAAAGTAGAGAGCTGGGAGCTGTCTCAGAGATTCAAAGAGGGGCATTTCCAGGGGAACCTAACACGCATGTAGCTCACGTCCAGTAATGGAACTTGAAAAGCAAGCTTAGGAAGATTATGTTGTCTGGGTTGGAGAAACATCAGTTGAACTGACTCAGCTCCACCTTGGCTTCCATATCAGAAAGGGAAGGGGTAAGTGGCAAGTTGAGTTGGAATTGAGCTGCGTCTGCCTGGCATGAAAGGAAACTGCCATTGGACTTCATACCAGGTGATAAAAATAAAGACTTCTGGTTCATTCATTTTTTTCTACAGTAAAAAATTTCAGCAGATACAGGATTCAACTAGTTCACTTTCTTATTGTGCTAATCAAATAAATGGAGCAAATATAATTATATTATGAATCATATAAATGTGTAAAATACATATGTGTGCATATATATGTAAAAATGGCCACTCCCATCAATACAGCATGATACAGTAACCAACAGAATGTGTGTGTTTGTAGCCAGGTGTACAACACCAATTCTTTCTGCATATAAGAACTAGTATGTGGGGTTGGAGAGACAGCTCAGTGGTTAAGAGCACTGGCTGCTCTTATAGAGGACCTGGGTTTGAATCCCAGCACCAACATGGCAGCTAACAGTTGTCCATAACTCTAGTTCCAGGAGAATTCAATGCCCTCTTCTGATCTCCACAGGCATTGCATGACACAGGTGCACTTGCATACATGCAGACAATATGCTCATACACATAAAAAAACAGAATCAGTATGTATTCAGGACCATTTCAAAACTACACATGCATGCTGGTAAGTCTATAGACTAATTATAATCAAGTGTGGGAGTACACTCAATTCAGAAACTAAAAATGATGATGTAGTTAAATAAAATACATGTAGTGATTTTAGAAACTGTTAAGAAAATTACAAATTTATTGGATGTTTGCTCGGTAGCAAATATTTTACTTTACTGTGTTCATAAGAAACACTTAAATCTGAACTTCAAAATTAAGTGTTTGAACTTTGAAAATTGTCTGGATCTATATGTATACACAAACATAAGTTTCCTTTTGACAAAGGATGTGCCAGTTGGGGGATGGACCACCATATCTGAAGTGAGCTCCTCTTCCTGTGGGCTGTAAACTGTTCTCTGCTTCTGTTGTTTATTGGTCATTCTTATCCTAAGTTAGGCATCTACACCACATGCTGACTTCTCAATCTGCATTTGGTACTGTGTCACACATTGAACACATTGGGTATGCGATAGGGTCCTTATAGTAAGGCGCCTTTTAAAAATAAATACATTGAAATGATGCTGATTGGCTTTCCTTCAGTCATCTTTCTAGAAATTAAGGCATGATACTGAGCTATCTCTGTACTTTTGACCACAAATAATTAGAAGGGCTTAGCAGTAAGGCGTGTGTGTGTGTGTGTATGTGTGTGTCTGTGTCTGTGTGTCTGTATCTGTGTGTGTCTGTGTTTCAAATCTACTTGCTTAGTAGTTTTTTGGTTTTTTTTTTTTTTTGGCTTTTTGAGACAGGGTCTCCCTGTGTCCCCAGCTGGCCTGAACTCACTTTGTAGACCAGGCTGGCCTCGAACTCACAGAGATCTGCCTGCCTCTGCCTCCCAAGTGCTGGGATTAAAGGTGTGCGCCACCATGTCCAGCTTTGCTTAGCAGGTTTTAAGTATCCACTGTCTTGTTATTAATTACTACCATGTCATACAGTTGATCTCTTCAGCTTATTCCTCCTAACTGACATGTATGTCCTTTCTTTTTATTTTATTTATTATTTTTATGTGCGTGAGTGTATTGCCCGCATGTATGTAAGTATGCCTGTGTTGTGCAAGGCCCTCAGAGGTCGGAAGAGGGTGTTGGATCCCCTGAAACTGGAGTTAAGGATGACTGTTAGCTGCCATGTGGGTGCTGGGAATTGAACCCAGATCCTCTGCAAGAGCAGTCAGTGCACTAAACCACTGAGCCATCTCTCTAGCCCCATGTGTGTCCTTTCTAAACTCTCTATAAAAACTCTGGAAGTGAACTTAGCTCATGCTAAGCAGGTGTTTCTTTAGCACTAGCCAATGGTGTTGAACAAGGACTCTTCTATCATAATAGGAAGTAATGAATCTCCTAAAGGGAATGCTCTCAGTTAGTGGATGTTGAATGTTGTAGATGTTGAATATCTACAGGAAGTGTTGTCTGTTACAGAAATATTGTTCATAATAACACACTTGCGCATTGGATTCTTGGCTTTCATCATATCTATCATCTTTTCCCTCTAGCAAAACAAAACCATCAATCTAAATGGAGAATCGTTTGTAGTTTTTTTTTATTTGTTTATTGTTTTAATGAAATCAAGTAGCTGTCTGTGGAGAAGGTATACCATGAATCCAAAAAGTCTTGATGGGTACACCAGAATCAAAGAAGTCTGGCTATGAGGGGCCTCTCTGGAATCTTATGTGCTCTCAAATTTTCATTATTGACAAATATTTATTGACTACTACATATGAGATGGCTAGGTACTACAAATAGAGAGACAAATTATTTGGATGTTACTTTAAAAATAGAAATGTAAGTAATTATAATATGGCACGGTAAGTGCACTAATTATTAGTATATCTTGACAGATAAATATCTGTGTATTTTATTTATTTCTACAAGTTACCATCACAGATGAGCTTGGGCAAGTTTTAGCTGTAAGCTGGGACTATGATACTCAGTTTGAGGAGTATTTGTGAGCATCAATCATACTAATTCAATTGAAGCTTGAGGCACAGTGCAAATGCCTAGTCACTAATTCTTGCCATTAGTTTCTGGAAAGTTGCCCTGTTTGTTAACTTGTAACTGCCATTTGGCCATTTCCAACTAGACTGTGTCAGATCTGGAGTGCAATGTAAAGCTACCGTGTGTAGGTGTGAAAATCAAATTGTGCGTGTTTCTGTGTTTTCCTTTTTAGCAGGAGTGGTTGAAGACCCCTGTGTCGGGGCAGACTGTCCCAACAGGACCTGTGAGCTGGACAATGGAGGGGAATTGTGTGGGTGCATTGAGCCGCCCCCCTATGGAAACAGTGAGTAACTAGTATACCTCCCCACCCAGAAGGCCCAGTGAGGAGGCCTGACAAGGGCATAGGAAAGCTTCAGTGAAAGAGTTGCATGTGTTGTCTTCTATCTGTTAAAAACCCAAACAGCAAAGCTTTTAGCGCAGGGAAATAATTTGACAGCTCTGAAGTCTGTTTCTTCAATAAATCATAACATGCAAATTTGTATGTGAATTTCCGGAGTCAGCCAGTTCCATGTGAGTTCAAGTTCAATGTCAGAGAGACCCAAGTTGGTCTTTTAGTCTCGTGAAGAAATTAAGGTGGCTTGATGCCAACATGAGGGAATTAGGGGAAGAGTGCCAGGGTCCTTGACTTGGCTTCAAGCCAGCTTTATCTGGCCCAGAGATTTTTGGTCCTAGAGATAGACTAAAATGTTTACTGTGCACGGCAGGTGGCTAGCACTCCTTGTCTGGTCTTTCTCCTACTCTTAGTTCCCCTGGAGGTAGAAACGCCCTTGTCCTCACTTGGATATCAGCTTGAAGGGGAATTGCTTTGCCTTCTGGCTTCATGACCTTTCCTGAACCAAATAACTCACAAGCATGTACTATAGTTGCCACCAATCAAGAAGGAAATCCTAATAAACTAGAATGCTCCCTAGGAAGGGACAATGCACTTTACCTCAGCACATGGAAATACTTTTTTGTGTTTCTGTAGTGCTTATTACTGAGTGCTTATGTACTCAGAGGTGAGTGTCAACTGGTACATCAGCACTTATCCCTAAGCCAGCTACTGTGCTCACTCTAGGGCTCCTGCTGAGCTGGGTTCAGCCAGAGCTATGGGTAGGGTCAAGCCAGCACTGCTCTTCCTGGGGGCTGCTCCTTAGCCAGACCCCACTGTGACAGATTCTGTGTGTCACTTACAGAAAAGAGCCTGCTAGTAGTATATGTGGGAGGAAGGCCTGGGTTTATAAAGAAAAGACAAAAGGCACTTTATTAGCATCTTTATCTTTTTAATAAGCCTCTACCAACGCCCAAGTTATTGCTTTGAATGAATTCATGTACTCATTTGGTGTGATCAAAGCTTAATTAGAAATGCTTGCAGCCTCTGAGTGGAGATCATTTCCCTCCTTGAGAGATGCACAGTCCTGGATGCCTCGTCTCACCCCTGCAGCAAGACCAACTCCCACTGACAGGCTTTTCCTCGAACTGTTCCCACAGACTCACATGACATCATTGATGCGGAGGTGACCTGCAAGGCAGCCCAGATGGAAGTGTCCATATCTAAGTGCAAGCTCTTCCAGCTGGGCTTTGAGAGGGAGGGCGTGAGGATCAATGACAGACAGTGCATTGGCATCGAGGGGGAAGATTTCATTTCCTTCCAGATCAACAACACCAAAGGGAATTGTGGAAACATTGTGCAGGTGAGAAAGGAGGGCAGGAAAGAGTATCCGGCCCAGGTAGTGACAGCTCTTGGAATTTGCACGTTGATCATCCTTAAAGTCAGCATCAGGAGCAGAAAGTGTGTGGAAAATGAAAGATAGTCAAGGCGATCATCATCTGGTGCTTAAGTGGCTGACTGAACTCAAAGAGCATTCTAAGTGGTGCATTTCTTTCCTTGGCTTGCAGTGCCCTCTTTGTTCAATATAGCTTTTGTTCTATATATCTGCAAGATTGTTGTTACCTCTATGCATCTACTTATAAGTATATCCGGTTAAAGGTTTCGCAGAAGAGAGATTTCAAATTAAGTATTGAAAAGGAATTTTAGATTCAGTTTATATTACCTAGCATTGCCAGTACTCCATGCTTTTCCCAGCCCGAGTTCCTCCAGATAACTAGTTGTAGTTGGAATTCAGTGGTACATGAAATCAGCCTTCCACAGGCATTCAAGTTTATCACACTGAAGGGTGCTGTCCACATCTGTTGCAGTACATCTTTCCCCACAGCCAGTGCTGAGGCTTGCTCCTTACAGATTTATACTGGCCTCTGGGTTCTGTATGGAATGAAGCCATTTCTCTACTATTTGGGGAGATGGATTTGACATGCAAAGCACATACCCTCAGATTTAATGATTTCCGACCTCCCATTGCTCGGCAGTCCAATGGCACTCATATCATGTATAAAAACACAATCTGGATCGAAAGTGCCAACAACACTGGCAACATCATCACGAGGGACCGCACAATCAACGTGGAATTTTCATGTGCTTATGAGCTGGATATCAAGATCTCCTTGGACTCTGTGGTGAAGCCTATGCTAAGGTAAAGGATTTCACGGGCTGTGCCCCGCTTTCTCTTTCCTTGACAGTTAAGGTTAGCATAATCAAAATTGCTAGCATTTGTCTTTGAAGTACCAGGAAAATATGATTCATGTTTTGGGAACCTAAATACTTTAGACCGATGATGAGAATGCTTCGTTTCTGAACTCTCTGATACTGTAACTACCTACGGCCATGGAACATTTGAAATGTGGCTCAGGGGACTGAGGAATTGAATTTCTATTTTATTTAATTTTATTTCATTTAAATGTAAATTGCCCCGTGTAGGGACCAAATTATACAGTGTAGTCTTAAACTTTAGAAGGCATGTGCCTTTCCTCTGCCTTTTAGCTTGAAAAATGGCAGGTTTAAAAAAAAGTAGATAAATAGCATTGTTCGGGGCTCTTTGCCTCATGCGTACTCTTTCTCTTTTAGTGTCATTAACCTGACAGTTCCGACCCAAGAGGGCAGCTTCACTACCAAGATGGCACTCTACAAAAATGCCTCCTACAAACATCCTTACCGCCAGGGTGAAGTCGTGCTGACAACTCGAGATGTGCTGTATGTGGGAGTCTTTGTGGTTGGAGCGGACGCCACACACTTGATTCTCACACTCAACAAATGCTACGCTACCCCCTCCCGGGACAGCAACGACAAGCTCCGATACTTCATCATTGAAGGAGGGTGAGTGGCTCCTCACAGACAATAGGCGTTCTGTTTTGTTGACACCTACAGAACCATCATTTTGATTCAGTTCATTCCTCTAAGTCTCTCTGCCTTATACCCTATGAGGTAGATTGGATGAGTCTCATTTTATAGATAAGATTCAGCAACTGGTCCAAAGTCATACCAGTTAGTGGTAGAGAGATCCCCTGTCATAGGGCATTTAATACAGGGCACTTTATTATCACCGTGATCAAAGAAGTGATATTATCACTGTCCTCCCTCTTTTGACCAACTTGAGAGGAATCTGGAATTCTGAAAGTGAAAATGATTAATGGCCACAGGAATAAAAAAAGAAAGGACCGGGGATGTAGCTTAGTGGTGCCTAGTACATATTCAAGCCCTGGGTTCAACTCCTAGCACCATCAAACAACAACAATAACAACAATAAAATTAAAAAGAAATTAGAATACAGTAGTTCCCCTTTATCTGAGAAGGGACACATTCTGAGACTCCCAGTGGCTACCTTCAACCATAGATGGTTCTGCAACCTATACATACTATATTTTTTCCTATAGAGACATGACATACCCATGATGGAGTTAAACTTTTAAGTTAAGTGTGGTAAGATATTAACAATGACAACTAATACTAATTGCAATACTGTAATGAAAGTTATATGATGCAGCCTCTCTCAAAGTACCTTACTGTGTTGTACTTGCCCTTCATCTTCTAATGATGGTGTGAGGGATACAGAGCCAATACAATAGTCAATCACAATAGCCAATCTGATTCCTGAGATGGCTACTAAGGGACTAGTGGGCAAGTAGCATATACAGCATGGACCTTGTGCTGGATAGCTTTAGTGTCAACTTGACACACCTGGGTTGAGGGAGCCTCAATTGGGGAATTTCCTCTATTGGACTGGCCTGTGGCCATGCCTGAGGGGGCATCTTCTTGATGAGTGATGTGGGAGGGCCCAGCCCACTGTGAGTGGTGCCACCCATGGGCAGGTGGGCCTTCGTTGCATAAGAAAGCAGGCTGAGCAGGCACCAGAGGAGCAAGCCAGTAAGCAGTGTTCCTTCATGGCCTGTGCTCCAGCTCCTGCCTCCAGGTTCCTGCCCTGAGTTCCTACCTTGGGCTCCCTGATGAACTTCGACCTGGGAGATATAAGCTGAATAAACCCTTTCCTCTCCAAGTTAGTATTGGTCAGAGTATTTGGTCACAGCAATGAAGAAACAAACCAGAACAGACCTGCTGGACAAAGGACTGATTCACTTTCTGGCAGGATGGAGCAGGGCCATGCGAGTCCATCACACTACTTAGAATGGCAGGCAATGTCAAACTGAATGAATTATTTCTGAATTTTTCCATTTAGTATTATTGTGCTAGGACTGAATGTGGTTAACCAAAACAATGAAAAATAGGACTGTGGATTGGACAGAGTTACCATAATGGCTTATGCTTTACAAGCTTCTTCTTGAAGGCCTACACCTTATGTATTTCCTGAAACATAATGCTTACACAGTAAAATCTAGTGAATGAGTGAATGAGGATATGAGACCAAAAGACGAGAATGAATATGTTTATTTCTTAAAAACATTGGTTGTGCCAGGCAATTTATACCTATGAAAATACATTTTACAATAATTTATCTTGTTGTTATTGTACACATAATTTGCACGCAATGAAATTTACTTGCTTGAAGTGTAAAATTCAATGACATTTTAGTACATCAACAGATTACAACATCACCATAATCTGATTTTGTAATAATTTCATCACCCCACTACAAGAATTCTTAATGTGCATGACTATATTAATCAGATTTCTTTCTATCATAACTGGTAGAGGTCAATGTAAATTAAAGCATACAAAAATCAAGGTATTTAATAGTTATAAAACCCAATCAGATGTGGGTGAATTCAGGGATGATTGGATCCAGAGAGATGCCAAGACTCTCCTGTTCTGTCTCCTGCCTGTATCTCTCTGTCCCTGACTCTGTCTCTCTCTGATTGACATGGTCAGTTGCTGGCAATCCTGGCCTCACAGTCTTGTACCATTGTCATGACCAAGATAAGATGACATCTGATTCCCAGGGAGGGCCTGTGGCTCCCCCATCTTGATCACCTGCTGATGCCTGTGGGAGAACACACCACTGAACTTCCCTTGCTTCCACGGCTACTTCCATGGCTACTCTAGATATTGGCATTAGCTTTGTGGCTGGTGGGGGGCGGGGGAGGAAAGGTGCTGCAAGAGAAGAAGGGTGTGACTCTGGGCAAATCACAGACATCCACTATTTTGCAAACGACACAGCCTTGGAGAAGTTAGGCAGAGCTCAGCCAAGGCCACCAACTAGGATGAGGCAGAGAAGGAATCTTTTTTAGGTGTCAGAACCTAACTGCCCCATGTGGCACATGGTGTACTGTCCAGGTATGTTGTGAGATTTTTCAGGAAAGACTTCATTAAAACATTTGTGTCTCTGAATTTGGTGTTCAGTCTTCCAGAAGCACAGGAAGGGACTTGGCAACTATTAGGTGTCCCATAGGTCTTGAGGACAGCTGCGTCATTTGCATCATCTCCCCCATCCCCCGTTTCTTCCTCTTATTTGTTTTCCAATGTAAAAGAGCTAAGATCTGACCCACTCTACAATGACAAACCCAGATTATAGAGTTTATGTCTCCTTTGAAGGACGAGGTGGCATTTAGCATTTTAAAAATAGTATTTAATGGATTTGACCCAGGGAGGGAGAGCCAGTCCATGAGCCTGTTCATAAATCTCAGCTTACCCCTGGGTCTGTCTCAATAAAGACCTTCAAATTAAACTGTTGTTAGGTGGGAAATTAGTTCATCATCTGAGAGAATTGAACTCCATCAATCCTTCTAACCTTTCTTGGAGGGTTGTGGTTATTGTTTTTTCTTTTCCTCTCATTGAACTTATGGGAAAACATGCACAATGCTTAATGAATGAGCAGTAAAATGGGTCCCGAGTACAGAGAGGGCCAGTTGTCCCTCCCCAACTATGTGTAGGGCAGAGACGGCACCAGTTTGTACCAGTATCTCAGAGGTCTAGGGACACAAACAACCTCTCTTTTCTGTTCAGGTACCCAGACAGAGGAAAGGACAGGTGTTGTCAAAAGACTGAAGAATCCAGTGCTTGGCTTTTTTGCTCACTTTCAAAGAAGCACCCAGACAGCTCTCTCTCTCCTCCTCAGATCTCTTTGCTTGCTCCCTGCTTTTCTGATAAAAACTTCATACTATCCCCAATGTGTATTAGTTTGCTGATTGCTGTGATAAACCACTGACCAAAAACAACGTGGGGAGGAAGGGGTTCATTTGGCCTACAGCTCACAGTCCATTATCAAGGGAAGCCAAGGCAGGAATTGAAGCACAGACACCAAGGAACGCTGCTTATTGGCTTTCTCCCCTGGCCTTTGCTCAGCCTGCTTTCTTATTACAACCCAGGACCACCTGCCCAAAAATGGCAGTGCCCACAGTGGGCAGGGCCTTCACTCAACCATAAAAAACACGACACAGGCTTGCCCTCAGGCCACTGTGATGGACGGATGCCTCAGTTAGGTTCCCTCATCTCAGGTGTGTCAAGTTGACAACTAAAGCTAACCATGACCCCATGGGAGAGAGGAGAGAGAGAGAGAGAGAGAGAGAGAGAGAGAGAGAGAGAGGTGAGGACCTGGCTGAGGAGGAAGGTCTTTGTGGAGATTGGAAGATCATTACTGCTTTGGACTCCCTGAACTGATTTCGATTATCCAAATGAGTAGGAATGACAAGCAAAACTAGGGCACACTTAGTTTTTCTCTTAAGGCCTTTAAGAGACTATTGCTTTGAAAAGCAACTTGTGTTTTGTCTAATTACAAAAACTAAAAGGTACGGGAATGCTGAAGGATAACTTCAATTTTTAACTTTCCTCATTGCTGAGCTATTTAATCCTATGGGCTTGGGGAAAAGAAACACAAGAAAGAGACCTTTTTAAATCTTTATCACTTAAAGAGTCTTTTGGCTCCCACAGGCCCATGTCAGCCAAGGCAACACATTTCATCTGTTCATTCATCCACGCAACAAAAATTCTCAAATATCTGCCGCATGCCATGCTGTGTGTTGGAGCCACAGTGGGACTTGTGGCTTGAGGAGCTCAGCAAGGTGCTGCTGACAGCAAAGGCCACCTGCTTCTGCGTGCTTCAGGCTTGCATACAAGAGATATTTGTACAAGAGGGGGTGCCATAGACTGGGGCTCAAGAAAGAGGAACAGAAAGGTTTCCCAGAGGGAAAAGCATTACATGAAGACACCGGAGCAAAAGACACTGGGTTGCATTGAGGGAACTTTTAAATAGTCGAAGGCAAATCATTGTGTGTGTGGGATGTGTTGGCAGGGACTGGATGTTGGTGTTTTTCCACAAGAAAGAAGGGAGTTGGGAAAGAGGCCGTCACCTCAACCAAAACAATTTCCAGGTTCATCCATCCTGCTCTTCCTTCTCTCCAGCTCCTACCTCCTTTAATGTGTGGGAAGAGTTCCCATAGGGTTTGAATCAGGGCCCCTGCCAACATCGATAATTAACTGAAGAAAATACAGAGGAAGTAAGAACACATCCTGTGTTTGTTAAATTGTTATCTCAAAAACACAGCACTATGAGGGGGCAGATCGAGATCTCGAAGCCTCAGGAAATTTAGAGTGGTCCCTATAGTTGGTTAGTTTGTAGCTGTGGTTAGGGTAGTAACTCAAGGCAGCATTCCATGTTTCAAAACAAACTATAAACAGGAGAGGGAGTGATAATGAATGACACACTGAGGCAATCTGGAGGTCACTTTCAAATGCAAAGTCTATGGCCGTTTTATGTGAAATGTGAAAATTTGAAATGAAGATGGGGATTAACCTCTAGGAGGAAAAAAACTGAAGCAAAGTTTCCAGTTATGTTTCCTGAATAGGTGTCAGAACATCAAAGATAACACCATTGGCATCGAGGAGAATGGGGTCTCTCTAACCTGTCGTTTTCACGTCACCGTCTTTAAGTTCATTGGCGATTATGATGAAGTTCATCTTCACTGTGCAGTGTCCCTCTGTGACTCAGAAAAATACTCCTGTAAAATTGTAAGTGTGAAAATTAAATGCTCAGCCTTTCCCTGCTGCCCCAGTTTTCAATGCAGTGACCATGTCCTTTTACTCCTTTGTCTCTGAAATGTCACCAGGTCATTGGCTTGGCACTCTACCAGGGCTCCTCAACCTGCTGTCTTTGATATCTTAGATGGAGTGGTGTTGTAGAGGATGGCTGACTATGCACTCTGGGCTGTTAAGAGCATCATGAGCCTAGAGATCTAGTAGATGCCAGTAGTATTTACTCTCCTGTCACAACACCCTTGAAAGAGTCTCCAAGAATATCTATCCTCTGAGGAGACAAAATTGGCCTGGCTAAGAACCATAGCAACAGAATCTCAAGGAATGTGTTGGGTCAGGCACCCTGAAATCAATAGCCATGAGGCTGAGGTCCACTCCATTGATAGAAAAACTCCTGGGCTCAGAATACAGTTTATCCAAGTATTAATAGCTCATCAGATCTGTACCAGGATCTGACACTCTGGAAGAACGGGGAAATGGGGATGAAGGGAAAACCCGTCATATCCTCCATGCCAGACCGATGTCCCCTCCATCGAAGGCCGTGTCCCCAAGGTTCGTTTGTACTAGAACCTCACTCCTAGTGTTTAACATTCTAGCTTTATGCTTACCTCATGTTTACAGAATCAAGATGTGAATTATGGTCAGAGCTACTTACAGATGGTGCTGCATACATTAGTATCTGATGAGATCCAACAATTCTCATTCCCGAGCAGAGAGCCTCTTTGAATCTAATTCTAGTGTGGAGAGTATATTTAATTCTGCTTGACATAAAGCCTAGAGTCCCAGTGGGCTCGATGATCAAGAATGCATTGGTTCTAATTAATCTGAGCAGCGATAGTGCTGGAGGCCGGAGCCACTGTCTCTCTTGGAGGTGGGAACATGGTGAAGAATAAGTTATCAGTTTAATTGTGTGAAATGTTCCCTCTGGTGTTCTGTCTTTCAGAATTGCCCACAAAATTCCAGGATCGCCACAGATTACACAAAAGAACCCAAAGAACAGATCATTTCAGTGGGGCCTATTAGGAGAAAAAGTATGTATGTTCCTTAAAACACACTATAAATTACTAAAACAATGGGCATTGGGGGCTCAGACGTGCATCACTTGCAATGTGGATCTGGTGGATGAAGATGTGGCACTGGGGACACCAGCATGAGCTGACTGCCTATGTCCTGGAGGAAGTTTTCTTTTTTTCCAATTGCTTTTAACAACCCTTTCTTTCTTCTCTTTAAAGTGCCCCCCCCCTTTGATGTGAGCTTTCAGGGTTGATCTCTATTGATCATTTTTCAGGACTGGACTGGTGTGAAGATAACGGAGGATGCGAGCAGATCTGCACCAGCCGAGTGGATGGACCTCTGTGCAGCTGTGTAACGGGATCCCTGCAGGAGGATGGCAGGAGCTGCAGAGGTGGAGTTCTTCTTCTGGGGGTGGGCAGCTCAGATGGGACCCAGGAAGCTTGTTACCCCTGAAGGAGGAACCAATTGAAGCCCACTCAGCTTCAATATGAAAAGTCCAGAACTTAGGGAGAGATAGGAAGAACATCCACAGGCTCCAGTGTCATTTTTTAAACCATTGGATCCCTATTCTTCCATCTAAAAGTTATGGATAATTTTAAATTTTTTATTCTATAACTTCAGGACTTTGTATTGGCCATAAATTGGGCTGCTGAGTCCTCTTGTGCTGAGTTTGGTGTTAAGGTGATATAAGATGGTGGCCTTTCACTGGGGGTGAAGGCACACACCTGTCATCCCAGCCACCAGGAGGCTGAAGCAGGAGGATGAGTTCCAGGCCAGACTGGTTGTATAGTGAGACCCTGTCTCAAAGAAACAAAAACAAACAGAAAACTGAAAACTCTAGCATCTAATTTCCCTGATCTCTTGTGGGGTGCAAGAGGCTCTGTTAAAGGTTGGATTCATTTGCTTTCTTAATCAGGGCTCTATTAGATAAAGTGGGATCTTTGCCAAGAAATTCCCTTTTTATTGAGTGATACAGAGATGGGTCTGAACTGGGTCCAATGGACATGTTTTCACTATGTTCCTTTCTGTCCACAGCGTCTAATTCTTCAATTGAACTTCAAGTCTGGACACTTCTTCTCATCATGACCCAGATCGCATTATGGCATTTTGTCTATAAATCAGGCACAACCTCACAGTGAACTCAAGGTTACTCTATAACGTACTGTAATTTGCTTCCTTCAGTCCCTGTAGGATAAAAAGTGTGTGTCCCTCAGTCAAAACTTATTTGCAAGTGGCCAGCCTCTCAAAGTCATGCCAGCTTCCTCCAGCAGTCAGAGGTCTGGAGGCAACCAAAGTTCCAGGTTCCTCTTCCAAAGTACGCAATAGTGATTTTGAAAAGCCAGTGGTGGAAAGCGTGTATATTTGCCTAAACTGTCCAAACAGCTGGCGCTGGAGACTTTGGTTCAGACCAAAAGCCAGTCAAGGGAACTCTGGTTACAGAAGTCTAGCATGAAATGTGACCAGAAGAATCAGTCTGTCCCCTGCTCTTGTGGGTCCCAGTGTCTAGAGGCAGGGCTATTGCTATAAATCTGAAGTAATGCCTGGAAGGTATGGCTTCCTCTAAGCAATCTCTCTGCTGTTCTGAAGTGTGTTCTCCTCATGTTGCTCTTTCTGTTCATGCTTAGCCCTTTCTCCACCTGCTGTGGCCTCTACCTTGCCATGTCAGCTTTGGCCACTGGATATAATGTTTGCAGACCTGGAAAACCTCACCCCTATCCTGTCCCTCAGACCCAGTCCCTTCACTTTTTACAAATCAACCAAATACTTTTTAATGTGTTTTATCCTAAATAAACATTGTGTTCAAGTAGTCTCGTTATTGGGTGTCTGGAATCATTACTGTTGATGTTAAGTTTTACACATGGAATAGCATGTTATGATTAAAAACAGGAGACAGCAGCAGCCCCTGGACTGGGTGGGTGCTGGGGGCCAGAGCTTTAGTACGTTGTGTGCTGTGCTTGTTTGTGTGCGTTCACAGAGAACCCGCAGAGCACAGCTACTCTGCTGAAGAGAAGCGGTCAGCATTCTCTTTGGAAGTGCTCTAGAAGCACACATTTACTATAATTACCTAGGAAAAACAGGACCCGCTAAATACATCCCTGGAGTGCCTCCCTTTTAAAGATTAAAAACAATGCTAGCCCCACTTCAAGTTTGTTTTGAAGCTATCTTGAATTCACATTGGTAGTATACTTTAAAATTTTTTTCTGGGAACTCTAAAAAGCTAAGCAGAATGTCTGGCCTCTATGTGGGTGGGCGTTGGGAAACGGCTGCTTTACCTGTCAAATGCACCTGCATGCCTCTGTCATTGAGCTGAAGTGATGTGTAGACAGAGGCTGCCCTGAGCTGCCCTCGTTGGGAGGACCAAAAAGTTCCAGAAATTCCTGCAGGCCTGAGCATGCACATATGCCCAGCTGTAAGACGAGGGTGGGAATGGATGGAGACAAACAGGTGTCTGTGTCTGCTGGGACAGCTTAGGATCTTAGGAACGTGCTGAACATTGAGGTGGCTGAAGGAGTCAAAACCATCCATTTGAGCTGAGACTCGATATTTTATCCTCATTGGACTGGAAACTGATGTTGGGCGCATGTTCTCTGTTTACGTGAAATCCAAGATCAGAGGATTCAGACAGCTGTTGCATATTTCCAGTCACACCAGGGAAGGTTAGACTTTTCAAACCAAACACTGTAGGAGTACAACAGTGCCTCATTCCCCGTTTTACTTGGGTTCCTTAGATGAATTTTGAACAAAAACGTACAAAGAGGAAATGACTTATCACTTAGTAATGTCTCTTTGTTGAATCTCAAATCCACTAAGTTTTTAAAAAAAACGTAGGGTTTTTTGAGCTTTTAAATTAGATACTTGGACTAGGGGGAGGGCTCAGTAGAATAAACGCTTGCTGCACAAGCATGAAGACTAGAGTTCAGATCCCTAGAATCCCAGTGAAGACTGGGCAAATGTGGTGGCCCACTTGTTATCTCAGCATTGGGGGGCAGAGACAGGATTCCTGGGACAAGCTGTCTAGCCAGTCTAACCCACTGACGAACTTTGGGATCAATTAAAGACCCTGCCTCCCAATCACAAATTGGAGAGTGATGGACAGATATCTGACATCAACTTTGGGCCTCCATATACGTGTATACACATGCACACACATCTGTGTACACATGTGCATCCACACACATGTGTGCATACACACAGACACAGACCATACGTATGTAAAATAAAATAAAGTAAAGATCCTTTCTTGCCAAATTTCTGTTCCTTCCTGGCATCTGACTTTCTCTCTTGGCTAAAGTCCTTCACCTGTCTGTCCTTAGAATAAAGCACAGCCTTGTGCCATATCCGAAAACCCCAGGATCTGAGGCTTAAACAACAGTCTTGTTTTCTACTCGTGTCTGTGGACCCTGACGCTCATTGGCCTCTTGGAATGAAGTTCGATGGAGACTTCATTATTTTTTGACACTGCCAATTCAACGTGTGGTTTCAGGGTTCACCGCGGCAAGGGAAGAGGGGACTCAGAATCACACTGTACCTCGTTCATCCCTGTGTCCTGGAGTCTCACTTACTACTGCTCCCTTTCCATTGACTACTGCAAATCATATGACTGTAACTTTCCGAGATCCAGAAGAGGAAACTCCCCTGTGCACATGAGACCAGAAATTAGCAGCAGTAGAAGTGGCTGTCATGTTCTCTGCAGATCAAGCACTTCTCTCTGGATTAAGAAATAGTTCCACACAGCTGAAAACACACAGACCAGCTGGCCAACTTCTTGGAAGGCAGAGCAGGGAGGTGACTCTGCTCATTCTCTGCTCTGAACACAAATCATTTAACACCCTGGTACCTTCAATCTCCTCTCTGTAAAAGGAGAACAGTAAGCTTCTTTTCAAATAGCTTTCTTTTTCCTTTTTTAATTGAAGCTTTGCAAACTTCATGCAATATAATTTGATTATATTTAGATCCCTTCCTGTATCTGTATCACTTGAGTAGCCTCCCACCATATATATGACTATTATGCATATATATATATATATATATATATATATATATATATATGCCTATAGAGTCAGGTTCATGTCCCCAGATGCCTTTCAGTGTGGCTCTATACACTGAAGCTTGGTCAACCTACCAAGAGTCTCACCCTTAAACGACACTGACTCTCCCCTCCCCAGTAGTCATCAGTTGCTAATAGTTCCTGAGGTAGGGTTGGGGTTTCTTACTCATCTCCCCACATCTATGATGGGATTTTGTCTGGCTTGAATTTTCATGGGACTTGTGCATGCTGTCACTATTGCTGTGAGTTCATATGAGTAATGACCTGACTGTTTGGAAAACTCTGTTTCCTTGTGGTCACCCACCTCTTCCGGCTCTTACAGTCTTTTTGGCCCCTCTTCTGCAATGATCCCTGAGCCTTGGGAAGCAGAAGTTTGATACAGGTGTTCTTTCAGGGATAAGCACTCTGCAGCCTCTTGTTCTCTGCATGTTGGCCAGCTGTGGTTCTCTGTGCTAATCACCATCTGTTGCACAAAGAAGCTTCTTCTCCTGTGAGAGTCGAGAGATGCATTAATCTATAGGTATAACAAGAGTCATTAGAAATAAGTTTAATTAAATATTCTTTAAAAAATTTGTGTCTATGCATGTGTGAAATGTGTGTGTGTGTGAACTGTGAATGTGTGCATGCATGTGTGCCATAACGTGTGGAGGTCCGAGGATAACTTCTGGGAGTTGATCCTTCCATCGTGTGAGTCCCAGGGATCAAATTCCAGTCATCAGACTTGGTGACAAGTGTCTTTACCCACTGAGCCAGCTCACCCCAACCCTCAGATAGTCTTGTTCGAAAATAATACTAGTCAAACATAAACCATATAACAGTATACTTTCAGATAATTCCTAACCAGGTGTGGTAGTGCACACCTGTAATCCCAGCACTTGGGAGGTGGAGGCAGAAGAATCAGGAGTTCAAGGCTGGCCTCTGTTACCTTGAGAGTTCAAAGGCAGTCTAGGCTAAATAAGATCCTATCTCAACAAACAAACAAACATAATTTTGTAACATTATCTTTCCTTTGTACTCCAAAAAGAGTTGCCTCAAGGAGGAAAGAAAAAAAAAAAAAAAAGAGGATGCTTAGCAAAGGTTAGAAAAGAAAGAGGAAGATAATTGAGCATCTTGTTGACTTGGTATTTGATATCCAGAGGAGCACTGGGGGCTGCTGTTTGTGACAATTGGGGATTCTATAATTAGTTTTGTAACCAGTGTTAGGTATGTGCTTTACTCAAAATCCTCAAGACAGAACTTGAGAGCACTAATTATTTAACATAGTCTAATATTCAAACTATTTTTAGAACCATTTGACATTTAGCAAGAGCTTGAAATCTAATAAAATTTCTTTTAACCAAAGGAATTAAGTAATTATCAAAAGATGACAACCAAGAGGGCTGGGGTAACAAAGCATCACTTCTTTACTAATTCTGAATTAATTAAGAAGCTATGCTGTTATGAACCTCCCAGACTCTCCCCCAAACCTTAGGGTATCTTTACACTTTGTACCTTCTGCAATTTGTTCCTGTGTAGAACAGGATGGGATTTTCCAGGACCTGAGTGAACCAATAGCTACAGCACAGCCAAGTGAAAAAAGAAATCAAGCAGCGCCATCTAGTGTCTACTTTTATTTTTGCATGAAACCCAAATTATAGCAAACCACAAATAATTCCTGCTCCCCCATTTTAGATACAGAACGTTACCAGACTATAACTTTAGAAAAGACATAAAATGCCAAGGGCATTTTCTGTAGAACAGTATGAAATTTATTTTTATGCTCATAGTAAGCCTCATTCCAGGAAAATATCAGCTTTGGGCATCCCATGCAAATTTTGCCCTTAATACCTATTACTCTAATGCGAAGACAAAAATAGCTGCTGAGAAAAATTAAGTATCTCTTTAAAATTTTGAGAAACAATCCAATCAAGAGAAACCATGAAATATTTAGTGGCCCGGTTTTTCCCCCCAGCAGAATGTGAAATACTTTCCTGTGCTTCTACAGAGCGAGAGCAATAACTCTGCTCTGACTAATGAAAGGCTCTGTTTGTGATGGTTTAATTATGTTTGCTGAAATACGACTCTCCTCTAAGAAAACATCTCCATGGCAGAGGGACAGATCTCAGTGTCTATAGATAGAAATAAAATACAAAAGACTAATCGCTCCATGAAGAACTCGGCAATCAAATTCTATTTGCTAAGGAAACAAATGGAAGAATAATAGTCACTGTACATTTTGCTGCATGTTTCTGTTTGCATGTAGCTGCTAGGTTGGCTCTTGCTTTATTTGTTAGCATAGAATACCCATTGCAAAATATTTTTGGAGCTAAGATAGTCTCCCATTAGCCAAAATAGCAATACCTTATGCAAATGTAGCGTCTTTCATAACTAATGCTTTCCCACTGTGCTTAATACTGTTCAGTCTTGAATCATGCTGAATTTCGGGAGATAAATTAGAGAAGTGTTAAGTTGAAGTTACATTGTATGAAGCATTAAGGACTAAGGAAAAACATCGGCCTACTCATATATATATATCTA
>NW_008360328.1:2721393-2726626 GCF_000622305.1 Nannospalax galili
TCCACCTACCTTGCCCTATTTAGTTGGGGAAAATATTTTATCAAAGAAAATAACATTTAATTACCTTAGATCTCACAAATCTTTGCATTGAATCTACCCAGGATTTTAAAGACTGTACTCATATAATTCTGTTTCTAACTTAATTATGTGTTAATGGAAGGTAGAAAAGACATGTCCTAGTGTTTTCTCTAACCTGGTTCTTTTTATTGTGCGACAGAATTCGGGACACAAGCAACTTAGAAGGATGTGTTGGCTCACAGTTTTAAGGGCTGCAGTTCATCCTGCTGGGGATGGCACAGTGTTGTGCCTCAGTCTGTGGCAGGAGGATCTTGGTGTATGGCTTATTCACTTTGGAGCTGAGAATTATGACTGCAACCAGAGACAGTCATCACTTTCAAGGCCAGCTTCCAACAACCCACAGCAACCCTAGGTAGACCACAGCACCAAAGATTCCATAGCCCCCAAACAGCACCTCCAGCTGGGGACCTAGTGTTCAAATAAATTTCACATTCAAACCATAACATGCTGTAAACATTCCTAATTCACTAGCTATCCTGGTTCTCAAGAACGTTATGCACCCTACATGGATCAGTGGCATCAGAAGGCACAAGTGTATGTTCATCTATACTTTCTAGAAGTCTGCAGTGATGCCAGCAACATGCTGTTAAAGAATATCTACTTCCATTCAGAGTAGGGGGTCTGCCCCCTGAAGAGTCACGATCAGAAAGCAATTTGATAAACTAATTTGATAAGGGGAAAAATGATTCAATGTAGAATGTGAACGGGCCTGAGTGTCATATCAGAATCTTCACGGCACAAAATGGGAAAAAGAGCTGTGAATAACACTGAACACAAAGTTTGCCTGTCAAAAGAGTTCCAGATTCTAAATGCTTACTTTGAACTTCCAAGAGAGAAGATGAATGGAAATATTCTGAATATTAATTCAAGATTAGCAGAGTCTTGTCCCCTATAGATTTAGCTCATGTCCCCTGCAGGCTAGCCTGCTCAAAACGTAGTTTTCTCTTGCTCTTTTCATACACAATTACTTTTGCTAGTTAACTTTTTTTTTTTTTTTTTTTTTTTTTTTTTTTTTTTTTTTCTTTTTATCTTTTTTTTTTTTTTTTTTTTTTTTGGTATTTTTGAGACAGGGTCTCCCTGTAGCCCCAATTGTCCTGGAACTCACTATGTAGACCAGGCTGGCCTTGAACTCACAGAGGTCGGCCTGCCTCTGCCTCCCAAGTGCTGGGATTAAAGGTGTGCACCACCACGCCTGGCTGCTAGTTAACTTTTAGTGGTACTCAGGAACTCAATGAACAGAGGGCAAGAAATCTTGCCATCAAACACTCCCCTTTGAGCCACAGTGAACAATTTACCTAATGACGGCTACTAGTATAAAGGTATGCTGGCTGTGCAGGCAAACTATCCCAAAGACACAGGCTGCCTAAAGCATAGAAAAATGTGGCTTCATCATATGACTCTAAACTTTTTTTTTTTTTATTATGAGAGACCCTTTCACATCATCATGACCCATAAGAACTTTACTGTAATTTTTAGCATTATAATTTTAAAAGTCAAATTCAACAAAAGTCAGCATTCCCCTAGACCCCCAAAGAAACACCCAACTCATCCAAACCAATGGAGCCAAGAACTCCACAGCTGTATCAGGATGGATATTTTCTAGTTTCACCATCTCATGGTTTTTCATACTTGGTGGGGAGGATGAAACTGCAGGGGTTAAGGTATAGTGTTCTGAAAAGCTTTCACAATAAATATCATAAGATGTGGATGTGTATCAGAGACCAAAAAGTATTATTCTGAGGTACTCTGATGTGACAGAAACAGCAACAAAAATGCCAACAAGGTGTGCAGGAGAGGTGACTCTGTGGCTGACAGCACTTGCTGTTCCAGCATGAAGACCTGAGTTCAAAGCCTTAGCACCCACTTAAAAAGCCAGGCATGGTTGCATGTGCCAGTGTAGAGACAGGAGGATTGCTGGGGCTTGTTGACCACCAGCCTAGCTCCAGGTTCAGTGAGAGACCCTGCTTCAAAGGACTAAGGCAGAGAGGGGTAGAGCAGGTGTTGTGTGACACTGTTCTTGGGAAGATGTGAATGAATATCTGCTCACCTCAGACAGGGAACCAATGACAAACCAAAGTAAGACTTCCACAACTTTCTGAACCAATGAGGTTTATTGGGGTTACTTATTGGAGTATTTGTTATAGGTTATTTAAAGGAGCAGAAATAACTCAAAGATGACTGCATCAGCAAACGATCACCCCAGCATGAGTGACAGCTCACAAAGGCTGGAAACCTGGAGCACACTGCACAGCATGCAGGTGGCTCAGAAAAGTTGGAGAGGTTCTTTTTCCAGGCACAGTTGGTCTGAGTCTCTTCCAGGCAGCGCCACTTGGTTTTGTCTCTTCCGGGTAGCTGGCTGGTCTGAGTGTCTCACAGCAGTCTTCACTGCTTATATAGGCTAGGGGAGGGAAGCCCTAGTGTATCACATCAGTTTCAGGGACTTCCTGCAGCCTTTGACTTATTTCCTGGGCTTCAGGAGCTTCTCTACAGGATGGAATGTTTCACCTCTCTGTAGAACATTAGGTGTCTTAACAAGCTTCTCTCCAAAATGGAAGGTTTCATCTTGGAGGAAATTGCTACAAAACAGCAGGATGCCTGATGGCCTCCTCTGGCCTCTGTCTACACTTGATGTCCTCCTCTGCACTCTGTCTATACCTGATGTCCTCCTCTGGCCTCCGTCAACACCTGATGTCTGCACACACGTGAGCATGCACCACGCATATGTACGTCATACTTCTATACATAATGATAACAAAATTCTTCAACTTTAGGTCTCTTGTTAAAAAATGGGTTCTTTGAATGTCACTCCCAATACATGAACTTGAGTTGCTGATTACTAGCACTCTATCATTTCACTCAAACACCTGAAAAACTGAAAGCCTTTTCATCAGTTCCTACATTATGTATTCAGTCCTATTCTGAGTTTTTTGCTACTTATGAAAAGAAAGCAAATGCACGAAGACTGGGAAAGCTCAAGGTGCAGTGCCACTTCCTTACGTGAAGGTAGGATGAGAAGATTTCACTCAGCCATGGAACAAAAGAGAGCTAGGCATGGTGGAGAGATTGCAGAGGAGGCGGAGGTGAGCCCCCACACTGGTCTCACTTCTCATGAGACCTTGAGCTAGCTTGGTTGACCAGATACCATTAAAAGTATTGTTTCTGGGGCTGGAGAGATGGCTCAATGGTTATGAGCACTGATTGCTCTTGCAGAGGACCCAGGTTTGGTTCTCAGTACCCACACGGCTGCTAACAACTGTCGAAAACTCCAGTTCCAGGGGATCTGATGCCTTCTTCTGGCCTCCAGAGGTATTTCATGCATGTGGCATACCTACATACATGCAGGCAAAGCACTCATACACATAAACTGAAAATAAATAAATTGAAAAAAAGTGTTGTCTCCTTCCAGACATGTCAAGAAAAGGGGAGTTCATATCTATTAAAACTCCTAAGCAGGTTTTACTAAAATGTAGAGAAATGATCTTAATGCCTAGATATTTGGAAATACTATAAGAACAATACTTCTCAGACTTAATTTATGAATAAAAGTCTACTGCAATTGAGGACCAATAAATGAAATTGATAGAGAAGCTTTTCCTGAGAAAGTTGAAATTAACAAAATAATTCTTTGTGATCCCAAACTGATGTCAAGGAAAGGAAAACGTATTTGAGACTATTACTTTTGAATGAATACAAGATTTCATAGATGAAAAAATTAGGTGGAAATAGTGAGTGATAGATAAAGTAGCCTATGGATGAATCTGATTGATCAGGAGAAAGCACCAAGACACTGATAAAACTCCATCCGAATAGAGTTTATTAGCAAAGGAACACCTGGGACAGATTCCCTTCTGGGCGGGGAAAATGTCTGCCCCAGTTTGTGAGCTGGGGCCTTTTAAGGGGGAGGCTTCTGGGGGGTGCAGAAGGTGGGAAGATTTTTTTTTAAAGTTCTGGCAGGGACTGTTAAAACCTGCCCTCTTTAGAGATCAAGGGGGAAGCCTGCTGTGTTGGCCAAACAGTGGAGAAAAGTCTGCTTCTCTTGACTTCAAAGACCAGGGTGCTTATCAGCTTGGTTCCCTTTTCTCAGGAGCTTGAGAAATTCACGAGACTCTGTTGGTGAGGGGGTGGGGCTATCTGAACCATAACAGTGAGTAAATAAATATTAAAGCCAATCCACGGAATTGGACTAGTTGTTCCACAAGGAACAGCCATAATTTCCCCCTAAAATGTTGTAAAACTATTTTTTGGACATTCCCTTTAAGCAGGTTCCATTTCTATAGGTGAGTCTCTGTGTGTGTATATGTTGGTGTGTTTGTGTGTGTGTGTGTGTGTGTATGTGTATAACTTTGAGGCCTCAGGATTAACTTCATTCTCATCAATCTCAAAATTTTAGCCTTTAGCTCTAAGGCTTTCTTCACCAAATCATGTACACATTTAGGATGAGTTCTATTCCACCCCCCCCCCCCAAGTTAATAGCACCAGGAATCTACTGATTCCAATTACAAGTCTTTCAGATTCTCAGAGAGCCTCTAAGGCCTCCTCTGGCAGCCTGTCTGGCTTTGTCATGATAATATTCAAAGCCTGAGAGGCAGGAAAGAAATCCTGAGGTTTTTGTTTTTGTGAAAGAAATATAGTCCTTTCAAACAGATAGCAAAGAAAAACAGAGCCCAAGACTTGCATTAAAACACATGAAATAGAATGCATGACCAACACTGAATAACAAAGTCCTCTGAGGCAGGAAAGAAAAGTAAGAAAAAAGGAAAGTTGAAACTCACCTCACAGAAGCCCATTTTTACCTTCTGTTGCTGTTTAAGTAGAATCAAAGAACTGAATCAAACTTTGCTTTAAAGGTAATTTAGAAAAGATCCATGTGCTGGTCGATTTATCTCATAAGAAAGAAGCTATGCTTTAGTGTGGAATGGAAATTCACAAGCTAAACATGAATCTCAAGAATAACACCAACTTGGAGCAGGCAAGAGGGCTTGACAGGTAAAAGTTTGCTGCCAAGTCTGACAACCCAAGTTCGATCCCCAGGGCCCACATAATGGAAGGCAAGAACTGACTCCTACCTGTACACATGGAACATGTAAATTACACTCATACATACACCACACACACACACACACACACACACACACACACACACACACTAAATGTA
>NW_008360328.1:2726637-2745886 GCF_000622305.1 Nannospalax galili
AATGGTACGAACTTCAAACTGGGACTGCAGCTGCCCTTGCAACGCACAATGGGAAGCTACAGCCTGAGGCCTCCAGGCTTCAAGCTTGCCTGCAGGTTTCTAAAGTCTTCTTGTTATTTTCCAGTGCTGTTAGCCTTTCATGACTTGCCCTGTCAACTCAGACCATCTGGACTATGTTAGAATGTAGAAGTGCTTAAAAAAGGAGCACTGATTGATTGACACTAGAAATTATAGTCTTTTAGGGCTGGAGAGATGGCTCGGTGGTTGTTCTTGCAGAAGATCCGGGTTCGAATCCCAGCACCCACATGGCAGCTAACAACTCTTTGTAACTCCAGTCCCAGGGGATCCGACAACCTCTTCTGACCTCCGTGGGCATTGTACGACACGGGTGCACTTACCTACATGCAGGCAATATACAAATACACATGGAATAAAAATATAAATAAATAAAAATTTAAAAAAGATTACAGCCTTTCAATCAACTAAAGACTTTTTATGAGAACCTAATTATTATTCATTTACCTTCTATTAAGCTGTCTGGTGAGAACTCTAGCATCTATCCTTTCCTTTTACTTCCCCTCAATGATACTAGAAAACAATTTCCTGCTGCTATAGATGAAGAATCGGAAGTTCAAAGGTGAAGTAACTTGGCCAAGATCCTTTACTTGATATGTTCTGAGTTCTGTCACTCTGGGATAAATTTGAAAAGAAGAAAGCTTCATTTTGCCTCAAGGTTTCAGTCTGTGGTTCTTGGCCCAGTTGTTTCTGAACGTGCAGAGCATCACAGTAGGGAGTGAATGGTGAGGCAGAGCTGCTCACCTGATAGTAGCCAGGAAGTGGGGAGAGAGAGAGAGAGAGACAGAGAGAGAGACAGAGAGAGAGACAGAGAGAGAGAGACAGAGAGAGACAGAGAGAGAGAAAGGGAGGGTGAGAGGAGGAGAGGGAGAGAAAGAAACAGAGACACAGAGACACAGAGAGAGAAAGAACAGCAGACAGAGAGGAAGAGAGAGAGAGAGAGAGGGAGGAAGGGGCTGTGGTATCAATGTGTCCTTCAACCATGTGACCACAGTGCCTACTTCTTCCATCTAGGCCCAGCTCTTTTCTGATTCCTCACTTCCAAATAGTACCATCAAGGCCTTTGAGGGACATCCTTGGGATGCTTCAGATCCAAATATAACTTTTGATTTCATAGAATTTTTAATACAGTTGAAGGCTCATTGTAAGGAGTCTTGTCTGTGTGTCTTAGAAACAAAAATGTGAAGATGGTATAATCTATGTTCTCTAATATTGTCATTTTTGGAGGACAGAGGTCAGTAAATCACAGTATTGTCAGTGGAAGGTTATCATTTAGATTAATTTTTAAAAGAATTTTAGATTTTTATACTAAAATTAATTTTATACTGTGACTTAAATGATGTGACTTAAACGTACTCATGGTATAACTGTTCAGAGTGCAGATTCTGTAGCTCAACATCTGCATTGGACCCCTAATGTCACCATTTAGCTTCAAATGGGCTTCACTCATCTACCTGCTCATCAGGTATGTGTTGGTCATCTACCTAATTCCAGGTATTAGATCTATAGTGGGAAATGAAACTGAGGCCATTGTTGCCCTCATAGGGTTTAGGGTTTAGAAAGACATTTCAATGAAAAACTGGTCAGCCAACAAAGATGCGATTGCCTAAGTCCCATAAGAAAACAAAACAGGGTCTTTGGGAAAAGCTGGAGTGGAAAACTCATTTAGAGTGCTCAGAGCAGGCCAGTTGGAGACATCAGCTGAGATCTGAGGGGAGGGGAAGGAAGCAGACAGCATGAGGGAGTCAGGGGAGGACTTCAGGCAGGCCAGAGCAGGGCAAAGCTCCAAGTCTTGAGAGAACCATGTGTGCGGGAATGTGAAGCTCCCAGTGTGGATAGAAGGTTCTAGGCTGGCATGAACTAGGATCAGAGAGGTAGAAAGGGACCTTGTCAGCCATGAGAAGGAGTCTGAATTTATTTCAGGGACAAATAGGCAGCCCTTAGAAGACTGTAGCAGCTTACAGCACCATTCAATTTATTTGCTTAAGAAAAGTGCCACAGGGCCAGTGAGATGGCTCAGCAGGTAAGGATGCTTGCTATAAAAGCTAATGGTCTGAATTTGAGCCCTGGAAGCCACAGTGGAAGGAGAGAACCAACTTTGAAACTCCTCATTTGACCTCCACATTTGAGTCACGAGAAACACACACACACACACACACACACACACGTTTTTTAAAGTTGCTACAGATTTTTTGTATATTTCCTAAGCATTTCAACATCACAACTATTTACATATCATTTGCATATCATACATTATAAGTAACACAGAGATTATTTAAGGTACCCAGGTGGATGTGCACAGGTTATATGCAAATACCATGCCAAGAGAGACTTGAGCACCCACAGATTCTGGTTTTGGAGAGGGGTCTTGGAATCAACTCTCAGTGCACACTGAAGAGTGTGTTAGCCAAAGTCCAAGGACATGGGTGTGGATAAATGGGTGACTTTGAGCTCTATTTTGAAGGTAGAAGCTATGGGACTGAGAGTCATATTTGGGGTTTGAAGAAATGGGAAAGAGAAAGCAAAGATGTCTCTGGCCTGTACAGATGGATGGCTGATATCATCTGCTGAGTTGAGGAAAATCTGAAAAGTAGTTTGAGAGAGAAAATCAAGAGTTGAGTTTTATACATGTTGAGTGTGAGATGTCTGTAGGAGATCCAGTAGGAAGTGTCAAGTAGGCTGCAAGAAATCTGACAGGAGCTCATCAGACTAGCCCAGGGTTGTGATAAACCATATATAGGAATCATGGATCATTAGATGGTATTTTAAATGTAGGACAGAATTTAGAGTGAAAGAGGCCTAAGAATCCATAGGGCCAAAATTTAGAGCCTAGGGTCTGTCAAATGGCTCAGTAGGTTAAAGGGCTTGCTATAAAGGCCTGACAACCCGAGTTCAATTCCCAGAAGGCAGGAAAGAATCAATTCCATGAAGTTGTCCTCTGACCTCAACACATGTTCTGTGGCATGTACATGCCCATATACATCATACACACACAAGTAAATAAAATTATAAAAAATTAAAGATTAGGAACAGAGAGAGAAATCGCCTAAGGAGACAGAAATACCCAGAAAATGCCTAGGGAAATTAAAACGGATGGTGTGAACTGATCCCGAGGTTGGTGGATATTTCAAGGAGGGTGAAGTGGTGAATCATATTGAGCACAGCAGCTCTCAAGCAAGGTATTTAACCTTTTCTATAATCTATCCAATCTACAAATGGATGAAAATAGAAATCTTAGGTATCACTAAGGCTAGGCAATATATTAAGTAAAATAATAACTCTAAGTCATAGAACACAAGTCTGTGCATTTTAATTGTACAGTAGTTAAAAAATCTTCTATTATCTCAATATCATTTGAGGTATTGCTATATTCTAACTGTGCAGAAGACTGGCTGGCAGAGAACTATGGCTATCAGAAAGAATGACAAGGGGACTGAAGAGGTGACTCAGCAGTTAAGGGTGCTTCCAGCTCTTCCAGAGGATTAGAGCTCTGTTCCCAGCACCCACACCACAGGGGGCTCACAACTGCCTGTAACTCCAGTTTCAGGGGCTCCAAAGCCCTCTTCTGGCCTCCATGGGCTCCTGCACTTATGTGCACATACCCCCACATAGACATACACTCATGCATATAATTAAAAATAAAATAAATCTTAAGAAAAAGAATGACAATGAAACTAGCTTTTCTTTTTTTCCTTTAAACATTATAAATCGCTGAAAAGACAGAAAAATATGTCTGCTTGTACTAAGCCACTACTTTCCAGTGTCACCCAGCAGGCAGGACATTAATTATTTCAAGCTCTGCTGTACTTATTCACCATTTCCTGGTACTATTTAGTTTGTGTGTAAAGTGTAGGAGTGTTTTGTTGTTGTTTTTCAATTAATTTTAACTGCAACCTGAGGAGGGACCACATCAGCACAGTTATTAGGATCTTAAAAACACTGAGCCACTTACTGGAAAAGCTTCTCTCCAGAAATCTCTTACAGGAATAGTTTCCAAAAAGCTTGCTGGTGTTTCTGAATGCCGAAGTGCCATTTAAAAAAAGAAAATCATCAGGCGTGGAGATTTTCCTAAAAGGTAAGAGAAATTAAAAGCTACTGAAAACAGCAATGCATTAATGAAAGGAAGATGAGCAGATCTAATTTATTAAAAATTACGTAAACACGCTCATTTCAGATGTTATTAATGCACTTAGATCCTTTTGCTAAATGGGATCAGCAGGTAGAAATGTAAAACGAAAATGTTCTTAACTGGAGTAGAAAACAGGAGCTTCTTTTCAAAATAATGATCCTTGCAAAGTTGTCTTAGGATGGTTTGACCATAAACAATGACTCCAGCCTATGGAAATTCAGCCAAGGGCTGGGGAGACAGCTCAGTCAGCTATGATTGCTTTGCAAGCAGGAGGACCTAAATTTGATCTTCAGAGCCCATGTAAAAAAGTCAGGTATAATGACAGGGAGGCAGAGATGGGCTGATCCCTGGGGCTCACTAGCCAGCCAACCAGGCCAGGGAGAGACCCTGACTCAAAACAAAGTAGACAGTGCCTGAGGAACAATACCTGAGGTTGACCTCTGGCCTCCCCATACATGTGCACACACATGCACATGTACCCTCATACATGTGCACACATATATGCACACATCCACACACACATCCACAAAAGAAAATTCAATCAATGAGCCAGGTGTGGTGGCAAACACCTTCAATCTCAGCATTCGGGAGGCAGAGGCAGGTAGATTTCTATGACTTTGAGACCAGCCTTTCTAGGCCAGCCAGTGCTGCTACACAGTGAGACCCTCTCTCAAACAATATTCAATCAATACATATTTGCAGATTAAAAAATACATTTTCTCCCAACCCAACCTAAGGGACTTTTGGCAATTGATGGCTGATAGAAGGGGGAAAGACAGTGTCTTACAGGGATGGGACTCTTGGTTGGCCCAATGGATGGACCCACACTGAAGGACATTTGGAAATGCAAATCAGACTATATGTCATATAACATTTCTAAGACAATGCATTAAATTTGGAATGGGGGAGGGGTGAAGAGGAGAGGGGATCTAAATACCATCAAACTATATTTTATAAAAATCACAAAATATCAATGAAAATGTACATACTTTTGGGCTGGAGAGATAGCTTGGCAGTTAAGATCACTGGCTGCTTTTGCAGAGGACCTTGGTTGGATTCCAAGCACCCACATAGCAGCTAACAACTGTCCATAACTCCAGTTCCAGGGGAATCTGACGCCCTCTTCTGACCTCTGAGGGCATTGCACAGCACAGGTGCAGTCACACACTTGGAGACGATACACTCATATGCATAAAATAAAAATAATAAAATATTTTTAAAAATACTTTCTGTTTGCAAAAGGAATCCAAGAGAAACTGAAGAAGACTGTCATAATCCAGATTTAACATGAGGAGCCTTTTGTCCAATTACTACAAAGATTCACCTCAAACTTTTCATGAAGCAATGGAGACCATCTCACAAGCAGAAATAATAACTAATTCTTCTCAGAAACTCTCCTTAAAGAGTCAGATGTTTTGGCACAGACCTATACTTTGAGCATTTGGGAAGCAAGGGCAGAAGGATCAAGAGTTCAAAACCACCCTGGATCTCATAGCAAGACCCTGTCTCAAAATCATAGGAACACCTAAAGCAATGACAAAATCACAAAGATCTCCTTAATATGTTAGTATTTTCTCCAAGAATATTGAATTAGTGTGTCAATATTATGAAAGAGGAAGAGGAATGTGTGATGGACTGTGTTCTATGATGATGACACAGAGACTCTGAACTCTGCCAACCTGACCAACTCTGTACTCCTCTTATCATACCCTCTTCTTTTCAAAGAAGTGCAACAACTCTTTAAAGAGGCAGCAGAAACACCAGAAATGTATATTAAAAATAGCATTATTTAGAAGGGGGGGGGAGCTGGAGAGATGGCTCACTGGTTAAGAGCACTGGCTGCTCTTCCAGTGGACCCAAGTTTGATTCCCAGTACCCACAAAGCAACTAGCAACTGTCCATAACTTCAGTTCCAGGGGAATCTGATGCCCTCTTCTGACATCTGCAGGCATTACACAACACAGGTTCACTTACATACATGCAGGCAATATACTCATACACACAAAATAAAAATAATAAATAAAATAGAAGTAGATCAAGGAAAGGGGTTAAATGATAAAATAATATAAAACTTAGTCCTTTTTGGCATGGCATGAAATTCTACATTGAGTGATGGGCCACTAAGTTCATTCTAAGCTGTATATCAACCAATCCCAAAGTCACTCAGTAATCTATAGGATAAAAAATTGCTCTGGATTACTACTAAGTATGGGGGAAAAACAGATTATGACTCTCTAGCAAGACTTATCAATGAGTCATTTCTTCATATCCATTTAAGTACCTTCTGTCAGCGATGACAGCCCTTTAAACCAAGGAGCAGATGAATTGGACAGAGCCAGACTGTCAAGTCTGTTACAAAACATAGCAAAATTATCCCCTATACTTAGAAAACTATCTCCTACACGCTGTCTCGAGGAAGGTGCAGTGTTGTAAGAGTAAGAAGAATGATGTTCGAGCCTCACCATGTATGAAGTCCCATGATCTGCCCACTTCTGTCATTGTATCTTCAGTTACATCATCATTCTAGTGACTGGCATGAATTTAAAGGGCCATTTCTTCCTTGTGGAACACTTCAGTGCAGGTCAAGGGCATTATGAGCTTGTCTCAGTAAAACAATTCTGCACAGTCTGGGGACATGGCTCTCAAAAGATGTCTCTTAATTGAGGTCTAAATTTAGAGCAAAACTGTGGCAGGAAAATTACCTGTGGCAGAATTTTCTGGGATGTGATTAAAAAAATGGATACTTCAGGACCCTCTCCAAACTGACTCAGAATCTTGGGTGTCATGTTCAAGAGCAGAATATGGAATGTGTACTCAGGTGGCTCTGAAACACTTTCAGTTTGAGTACTGTGTCCTGACCAAGAGTCTGAAAACACTTGGAAAGCTCAGTATGAAATTTTCTGAATATCCAGGTATGGCCAGATCTCCCATTATCCCAGCACTCAGAATGCTGAGGCAAGAGACTTCCAATTTCAAGGGGAGCCTGGGCTAGTAGTGAGATCCTGTCTTAAGAAAAAAGCAAAAAGGGCTGGAGAGATGGCTCAGCAGCTAAGAACACTGACTGTTCTTGCAGAAGACCCGGGTTTGAATCCCAGCACCCACAGAGCAGCTAACAACTGTCTGTAATTCCAGTTCCAGGGGATCCGACTGCCTCTTCTGTCCTCTGCTGGCATTGCATGACACAGGTGCACTTACCTACGTGCAGGCATAACACTCATACACATAAAATAAAAAATAATAAATAAAAATATTTTTAAAAATATTTAAAAAGGAAAAAGAAAAAGTCTTTATTAAAAAAAAATCACCTTGCATAGTACCACATTCCTATTATCACAGCACTTGGGAGGCTGAAGTAGAATAGTCATGAGTTCAAGGTAAGCCTGCGGTAAAGAGTAGGACTCTGTCTCAGCTCTCCCTATCCCACCAAATTAAAACCTACTGCTAGCTTATTAATATATAAAGTATATCATGAAGCATACAAAAGGCTTTAAAGAATGAAATTTTAAATAATATCTTAGAAGGAAAAATGTTGTATACATTCTAATTTTTTTAAAAAAATTGAAATATCTTGGAATTCTATACACATTCCATAAATGTTAACAAATTAATAAAGTTGTCTAATGTTAGTATTATTTTTGCTCATGAATGTGATTTCTAACTTGTTAAAATGTTTTGAGAAACGTGTTTTCAAGTAATCAAAGAAAATGTCCAAGTATTTACTTTTCAGAATTATAAATATTTAATTAAAAATTTGTTGAAATATATCACATTTATAAAGGAGTATATAGAACAGTTTGAAGCACTATAAGAGACAGAACATTCGTGTATGTCCTGTTAAAGTTTTGGAGGGGGATATAAAATGTCCCCCCAAAAGGCTCATATGCTGAAAACTTGGTCCTGGTCAGTAAATAGTAAATTCAGTCATTGAGGGGTGATTAGATCACAAGGGCTCTAACCTAATCAATAGATGAACCACAAAATGAATTCCTAATATGCTGCCACTCTTGGGTGATGGTGGGACATGAGCTCTGGTAGGGAAGACCTTGTCCTTGGCCCCTTCTTGCTCTCTGCTTCCTGGCCACCACGATGTGAGCAGCTTTGCTCCTTTATCACTTTCTGCCATGGTGGACTAAAACCTCTGAAACCATGAGCAAAAATTAAAAAATCTTTCTTCCTATGAAATCATTTCTCTTGTGAATTGTCACACTGATGAAAAGCTGACAGGTGGCTCCACCATGTAGTTATGAAACAAGATGTTACATCTTCAGATCTAACTGAATGTTCCTCCTAATACCCCATAATCAGACCTACTGGCATGCCTCTTCAGGGATCTGTTGTTGCTTTGTTTGTTTTTATTTTGTTTTGCTTTGGTTTTTTTTTTTTTTTTTTAGTTTTAACCCAGTCTACTCTGTAACTCATCATGTAACCCAGGCTGGCCTTGAACTCACACCAATTCTCTTGCTTCAGTTTCCAGAATGCTGAGATTAGAGGTGTGTGCCATCACACCTGTTCACTTGTGCTTTACAAAAAGATGACAGTGAAAGACCTTTTCTCATGAAAAAGACAGGATTTCCCTGTAGCCCCAGCTGGCCTAGAACTCACAATGTAGACCAGGTTGGCCTTGGTCTCACAGAGATCTGCCTGCCTCTGCCTCCCAAGTGCTGGGATTAAAAGCATGCACCACCACGCCTGGGTAAGATACTTTCATCTTATTCATCATTAATTTGTCTTTTATTGTAATTTTAGCAGCTATACACGCTCACTGAGCGATATATTAATTCCTTCTCCTTTGTTAACACTGGTATGTCAGAGCAATCACACCATATGACTTGTGCTTTTCACCCACCTCTATTGTCTGAGAAACATCCATGCTGTTGTGTGGAGCTCTAGTTCATTCATTTATATTTCTGAAAAGTATTCAACAGAGAATTAAACATGGTTTACTCTTTCATCACAGATGAGCACCTGTTTCATACAAACAATGCTGCCTGAACCTTTTTCTTCATGTCTTCTAATGCACAGACTTAAGAATTTCTCAAGTAGATGTCTAACAAGTTTTCTGGATCATGGGGAATATGTAACTTCACAAGGGCAATGCCAACAGTTTTCAACATGATTATTAATCAGTTTGTTCTCAGTGCATAAAAGTTTCCATGGCCTTGCTACCTTGCCTACCCCTAGTTTTGTAAAGTTGTTTTTTCCCCATTCTGTTGTGACTGAAACAATATTTCAAGGTTTTAAATTTTTTAAAAACCTTTTATTTTTATTTTATGTGTATAAGTCTTTTGCCTGCACATATATAAGTGCACAATTGTGTACAGTGTCTGTGAAGACCAGAAGAGGGCATCAGAGCCCTTGGAACTGGAGTTATGGCTGGTTGTCAGCTACCATATGGGTGCTGGGAACTGAACCCAGGTCCTCTGCAAGTGCTCTTCAAAGCTGAGCCATTTTCTCTAGCCCCTATTTTGAGGTTCTAATTAAAATTTTCTTCATTTGGGTATTGGAGAGATAGCTCAGTGGTTAAGAGTACGCATTATTCTTGCAGAATACCTGAGTTCAGTTCTCAGCACTTCTGTTGGTGGGCTCACAAACACTTGTAATATCAGCTCCAGGGGATCTGACACCCTCTTCTGGTCTCTGTGGGCACTGCACTCATGTGCACATACCCATCACTGTAAGACATAGTCTTTCCCCTTCCCAGCAGCCATCAATTGCCAAAATAGTTTTAGATTGGGTTGGAATTTCTTACCCACTTCTCTATATTTATGCTCAGCTTTTCTCTGGTTTGAGCTCGCATAGGACTTGTGCATGTTGTTATCATTGCTGTGAGTTCATATGAGTAACTGACCAGCTGTCTGGAAGACTCTGTTGCCTTGTGGTCACCCAACCCCTCTGGCTCTTAAAATCTTTCCACCTCTTCTTCCGCTATCCCTGAGTCTTGGAAGGCAGAGGTTTGAAATAGGTGTCCTATTCAGGGATAAGCAATCTGGCCTCTTGATCCCTGCACATTGACCAATTGTGGGTTTCTGTGTTAATCACTATCTTCTGCATAAAGAAACTTCTCTAGCGAGAGTTGAAAGATGCATTCATCCTTTGTGTAGAGGTTGCTGCACTGAAGTTGTGTCACTTAGGGTTAAGTGTCTCACAGACACTTATTTTCTGCACTTGATCAGTTCTGGAACTCTGCAATAATCTCTATCTTTTGCAAAAAGAAGCTTCTTTGATGAGTGGTGAAGGGTACACTTGCCCTGGCTAGTCAGGAGTCCAGCAACGTCAGCAAGATGGGGCCAAGGCCCAAGAGCAGCTGATGGGAACAGTATGGGCTGGTTCTTATGAGCTAGCAGAACCAGAACTGTGTAAGTTTTAAGAAACCCTATCTTACCCCAAGTTTAGTAGACTAAAACTCTTCTCCTAAAAGTTTCTGAATTTAAAATTTTATATTTAAATCATGAATCCACTAAAAGTGAGTTGTGTGAAATTGGAATAATATTCAGTTTTTCTTTCCATTTGGTGACAAACAGCTTAAAACTATCTTTCCTCCATTGTTTTTTAATGCATGCTTTATATATAGATTTTTTTCTGAACTATCTTATCTATTGGTCTATTTATCTATCCATGCCCTAAAACCACAGTCCCAATTGTTATAGTTTTATAATTCATCTCGATACACTGAAAGTCATCTCTTTCTATTTTATTCGTTTTGTTATGATGTCTTGGATAGTCTTAGGTCTTTGCTCTTTCATACAAATTTTAGAATCAGTTTCTCAAGTTCTCTCAAATTAAAATAAGAAACCAAAAACCATTAGGATTTCTATAAGAATTGCATGAAATCCTAAGATACATTTGGAAATTGACATCATTATATAAAACTAAATACTAAAACAAACATAGTCCCAGGAACTCACTATGTAGACCAGGCTGTCGATCTTGTAGACATCTACCTGCCTCTGCTTCCTCAGGGCTGGGATTAAAGGCACTCACCACCATGCCTGGCATATGAACACAGTATTCTTATCCACTTAGAGATGGTGTTTTGGTTTTGTTTTGTTTGTTTTGACTTTTTGAGATAGGGTCTCCCTATAGCTAGATGGCCTGGAACTTGCTATGTAGACGAGGGTGGCCTCAAACTCATAGAGATCTGCCTGTCTTTGCCTCCTCGAGTGCTGGTATTAAAGGCATGTACTGCCATACTTGGCTTCCATTTAGAATTTTAATATCTTTCCAGATGTTTCCATTTTGATTCTGCAGTTTCATAAATATTTATTTTAAAAATCCTGGGTACTTAAGCTTTGTTGTTAATGTAAATGGCATTTGTTTCTTAATGCATTTTCTAATTGATGTTGAAATATAATTTAAAAATTTTTTATGTGTATGTGTGTATTGCCTGCATGTATGTAAGTGCGCCTGTGTCGTGAAATGCCCATGGAGGTCAGAAGAAGGTATTAGATCCCCTGGAACTGGAGTTACGGACAGTTGTTAGCTGCCATGTGGGTGATGGTATTTGAACCTGAATCTTCTGCAAGAACAGCCAGTGTTCTTAACCACTGGGCAATCTCTCCAGCCTCTAAAATATAATTTTAAAAAGATGTATTAATTTTTGTTTTATATGTGTTAAAAGATATTAAATTTTATGTGTGTTGCATATATATATATATATATATATATATGAGTGTTTTGCCTGTGTGTATATAAGTGCACCATATGTGTGCAGTACCCATGGAAGCCAGAAGAAAGCAGTGACTCCCCTGGAACTGGAGTTACAGATGGTGTTGAGCCACCCGATGTAGGTGCTGAGAATTGAACCCAGGTCCTCTGTAGGAGCAGCAGGTGGTCTTATCTGCTGAGCCATTTCTCCAGCCCTACAGTTGCTTTCATATACTGAATTTCTCTCCTAATTTTGATGAGCCATACTATTAGATAAATTATAATAATTTATCTGTAGTGTCTCTGTCTCTACCACCCTATCCATATCTATCTCCTTCTCTATCATCTCCATCATCTCTATCTCTGGGCTGTATGCACATAGGCAAGACATCTACTGCTGAGCCATACCCCAGGCCCCATTCCAATTTCCATATCTTTTGTTCATTCTTTCTTACTTTATTGGGTAGGATATTGAGGACACTGTTTAGTGTGACTGTTGGTGTTTGGGGTTTGTTCCTCCTCACAAATGAAAGCGTTCTTGTTTCTCCATTAAGTATGATCTCTCTCTGTCTCTCTCTCTCTCTCTTTTTAGGTGAATGTTCTTGATCAACTCATAAAGTTACTTTACATTTCTACTTTGCTAATAGCTTGCATTACGATTGAATACTGAGTTTTCTCAAATGGTTTTTCAACAGCTATTGAGTTGATAAAATGGTTTATCTCCTTTAACTGATTAATGTGGTCAATTGCTTGATTTTTCTAATATTGTGCTTAGTCTGCATTCTTGGGTTAACAAACAATTTGCTCATGAAATATTAACTCTTGGACATTACTGGATTGCTAATAATTTATTCTGTCCTGTGCTTTTTTCTTTCATATTCATTCCACACTGGAATTTTGCACTAAAAGTATACTGCCATCATGAGTTCTAGAATATTTCCTGATTATTTTTTATTTTTATTTCCCACAATTGCCTTTGGAGATTAGAATTTCTTTTAAGAGTTCACAGAACCCATGTAGCTCTAAAGTTTTCTTTGTAGAACAATTTTTAGCCACTGATTCAATTTCTTTAATAGTTAAAGATTTTGTAATTCTCTATTTCTTCTTAAGTAAATGCTGTTCTTATATCTTTCTGGGAATTTTTAATTCAAATTTAAATGTTATTGTTATAAAGTTAAACGTTTTCTTTCCTAATAGTGGTTTTGGGCTTTCACTATTATTTTCTTATCTTAATAGAGATTTATCCATTTTATTAGAGGGCATTGGATCCCTTGGAACTAGAGTTACAGGCAGTTGTGAGCCACCTGACCAGGATGCTAGGAATTGAATGCTGGTCTTCTGGAAGAGCAGCACACAATCTTAACCCCTGAGCCATCTCTCTAAACCCAATTTTATTAGTTTTTCAAAAAGCCAACCCTTAATTTTGCTAATCTTTTCTAGTTCTGTTTATATTTTCTGCTTCATTAGTTTCCGCCCATTTTATTACATATTTTGAGTTCCATTTTTTTCCTCTATGAGTCTTCAAATTGTAGGCTGAGCTAATTAATTTGACATAATTCTTTTCTTTTTCTAGCATAAGTATCTGATACTATTCATTTCTGAGAAAAACATTTTTATCTCAATTTTAAATATTGTTATGTGTGACATTTTCCAAGATCATTCATTTAAAAAAATACCCTAAATATCTGCTATAAAATGTAGCATTAAGCTTGGTGCCACTTTATAACCTATGTATCATGGTGTAAGTATCACTAATACAGTACAGATTGGTTTTCAGACATGGACATTTAGTTTAATCTTCTGACTCTGTTGTGCTTCTTACAATGTTATTTTTACATTTTGTCTGTGGTTTCTTTTTCAGAATCTTTTTTAGCATATTCATTTGGAAACTATAAATTCTGATTTAATTAGTTTAGATAAATGGTCTGAATCACAATATGGTGAAAGATAATGAACTATAAATTCTGCTTAAATGAGTGTAAATAGATTGCCTAAATCACAGTATGGTGAAAGACAATGACTGAAAATCCCTGTTAAGCCTGCTGCATTGTGATTTCCCATCCCTTTCCAGAGGACCAGTCAGGACCAGTCTGCCATAGGAAGTTGTCTGACTTAACAAATTGAGGGAGGCTGTCTGTATTTAATAATGTATTCATTATTAGTGAAGTTGAATTTTTCCTTGGTAACTGAAAAATCATAGAAATAAAGTTTGATGTTTCCTCATCACCCCTTAGTGACTTTTAAGTCCATTCACCCAGGACAGTAATAGAGGACACCATTTCCTAGTGGAGATAGGCCAGTCTTTGGCACACAAAGATGGCTGTCTTGGCTGATGGAATTTGTAAAAGAGGCAGTGATTCTCAAGAAGTTGCACATCTGTAACCCCAGTTCTCACAGGCAGTAAGACTGCAAGGCTGAGACCAGCTAGACGTGCACAGTGAGACCCTGCTCCCCCACCCCCAAAGCACACATGGCAATCTCTTTGAAAGTGCTTTGATATGATACTGTATGGTAGAAAGCCCTAGACTATGACAGCACACACTGGCCATTATCTCGCTCTTCTCCACTATAGTTCCCAGATTTTCCACCTTCTACTCTTTTTTGTCATCTAATCCATAAATTGGGCAAAGGTCTAAGGGAGCCGACACACCATGATAACCAAGGGCGTCAAGAGATGGCTTTTATTTTTTGATAGCTCATTTGTCAGCACAGATACGATGTAAAATAATTTGAACAGTGGGTGTTAGCAAGCTTGCAAATGTTTATGAGGCATATGAAAATCCTCTTATATGAAAAATACCATAGAGAGATTCTTAAGTATGTTGAAGTGATGCAGGCTCTCATTTTTCTAATTCAGTGTTCACCATCTGAAAAGATGCTTGAATGATTCATTCCAGAAAACAATCTCATGCATTTTAATTGCTATCTAGTGTTTCAAAGGAATCATACCAATAAGTTGCTTACCAGCAAACTGTAACCTATGTGATAGACCAGCCATTTTAATTATACTTAACAGGAACAGAAATGTGAAGCACTTACAGGAACTTCTCCTATTACTTCAGCTGCTCAAGCATAGAGAACAAGAATTCCCCTTTCCACATCTGCTTGTACAGAGGGTTACACTCCTGTGACTTGCCAGAAACTTGTCATAGTTCTTAGAATAGGAAATATAAAAAGAACAGAACTTTAGACTCAGTGAGAAGACTATTTTGAAATACAAAAACTAACCACAAGCAAAACCTACCAAACAGTTCTCAGGTTTTCTTCCAAGGCAGAGTGTGTTGATCATTTAAAGAATGGATATGGTGTGAGGGAATGTGGAGAAATGTTGCTAAAAAAGATACAGATTTCATTTAGAAAAAACAAGTTCAAGAGACCTATTATGTCACATGGCAACTATATAGTTCATTGAAATGCACTGTGCCCTTGAAGATACCTGAGAGAGGTTTTATGTGTTCTCACCATGAAAAGTGATATGCATATGAGACAATGCATATGTTAATCATTTCAACTTAGCAATTCCAAAGTGGATGCTTATGCCCAAATATTATGTTGCCACAGTAAAACATAATTTTCAATTGCCGATAAAAATCAGTTATCAGATTCATCTCCTTGAGGAAGTCTCCCTTGAATCCCAAAGATGTTGCGGATGGATGTAGACAGCACCCTTTGTCCTGTCAGCATACCCATCACACCCCACTGCAACTGCCCATTTACTTGTCTGTCCTCCACAGCTTGTTCATTCTTCCCCAGATAGCTATGAGCCCATCTTCTCGACTCTCAGGACTTAGTGCAGTGCTTGCTTGAACCATTATAGGAACTCAAAATACCTGTCAAGCTGAATTAAGTGAAAGTTCAAATTTTTATAAGACTGCAGATTAATATAGATGATCTAAAACAAATCTCTCGTGTTGTGAACTAGCCGCTCTGTTTACTGTCATCTATGGTGACAGAAGTTCTCAACATCTGTGTCTCCTGGAAACTAGTTAGAAACACACACTGTCAGTTCCTTATCCACACCTACTATATCAGAAGTCCTGGGGGTGGGACAGATATTGGTAGGATATTGGAAAAAATATATTTTGTATATACATATTTATATGCCTGTGTATAGGCTTATGTGTATGAGAGAGATATTAAATTAGAATGGATTCTACAGAGTCCCTCTAGTATTGCAATATCACCTTCAGCACCTGGCATGCTGGGAGCTGAGGGAGGGGCATTATAGCCAGAATGCTGAGCAATGTCCTCACACACGGCCCAAGTTCATCTCTGCCGTAGCTCATAGTCACCACAGATGGGTAACTAAGTATTCCAGTGATTACAAATTATCTCAGTGTATGGCTTCCAAATTTGGGAGATGTTTGTCAAAATAAGAATGTGCCCTTGACTGTGTTCCATACACAAGAGACTCATTTATCAAGAATGTCACAGAGGCAAAGGAAGGCTGACGGTTGCCCAGTGCATCGGAGGGCACCCGTTGCAGCTGTATTGATTTGAATCATCTGCCAGCTAGAGGGCAGGGTGACCCACATACCACCTTCACATTCTGAAACACTGGAATTCCGGCTGGGCATCATCAAAAGAGACAATGGTGTAGGAGAGGTTTTATTGTGAGTTGTGATACTTTATTGAAAAGAAAGAAAAGGAAAAAAAAAATTAAGTAAGAAATGGATTTCAAGTGCCTAAGAAGTTTTCATGGGAAAACATCTTTCAGTCATCTTTAACACGGCCATGCAGACCTGTTTGACTCAAAATAACACCCCAAGTTGGTATTAATGGCACTTGAGGAACACGGATGTTTATTTCTTCTTTGCTCCATATATAAACAAATCCCTCTCCAAGCTGACATTTACATGTAGCTCCTAGCCATGTAGCTTACTGACAGAATCTAGATGTAAATCAAGTTCATCCTCCCACACTGCCTGTGCTTCAGCATCTCATCACATAAGAAAATATTTTACTTTTGCAAGATCCATAGCAATATATTTTATACACACTGTAAGCAACGGCTTAAACTGTTCTTAATATTCGTATTAGCCAGGGCTCTCTAAAGGAACAGAACTGATAGAATGGATGGATGGGTAGATGGATGATAGATAGATAGATAGAGAGATAGATGAGAGATAGATCACAGAAAGATAGATAGATGATAGATGATAGGTAGATAGATAGATGATAGATAGATAGATAGGTAGATAGATAGATAGATAGATGAGAGATAGAAAGATCACAGAAAGAAAGATAGGTAGGTAGGTAGATAGGTAGGTAGGTAGGTAGATAGATAGGTAGGTAGGTAGATAGATAGATAGGTAGGTAGATAGGTAGGTAGGTAGATAGGTAGGTAGGTAGATAGATAGGTAGGTAGGTAGATAGATAGGTAGGTAGATAGATAGGTAGGTAGGTAGATAGATAGGTAGGTAGGTAGACAGATAGACAGATAGATGATAAACAGGTAGATAATGTGGGATTTGTTAGATTTGCTGTATCACACTAGAGCGGCTGAGAATATGGTAGTTGCTCAGTCCACAAGGCTGGATGTCTCAGCAAGTCTCAGTCTAGCACCAGATGGTTCTTGCTGGTCTTCAGTCTACACTGGAAGCCCAGAGTATTTGGTTCTCACACGGGCAAATGAATGTCACAGCAACAGGACAGATAAACGTACAAGTGAGAGTGAAGGCACATAAGCAAAAAGCAAAAACTCCCTTCTGCTGTGTTCTTCGATGTGGGCTGCCACCGGAAGGTACTGCCCACATTTACGGTGAGCCTTCTGGCCTCAAATAATCTAACGAAAAATCTTCATGTTTTAGTTCATGTCAGATGCAGTCAAGTTGGCAACCAAGATTAGTCATCATAGTATTTAAAGCTCATTTGACAATATATGTTCAGTTAAAAAACAAAACCAGCTGGCTATGGTGGTGCATGCCTTTATTCCCAGCACTCGGGAGACAGTTTGAGACCAGACTGGTCTACTTAGTGAGTTTTGGGCCAACCAAGGCTACATAGTGAGACCTGTCTCAAATAACAGTGGCAACAACAAAATAAAAAGTTTAGGAAGGCCCATAGGACACCAGTAAAAACTGCAGGGTGAGGCTTCCAAACTCTCCCTACTCCAGAAAAGAATGGAGAACACTGGCAGAAATGGCCAGAATCAACTTTTTCAGAGCTCCAGAAATTAATCAAAGACATGAAGCAATAAGGAAGCATTTCCCCCCAAGAAAACGAGTGGATCTTGTTACGGAGAATAATCCAGGGCTGGGACTACAGAGGTCTTGCCTTACATGAATGAGACCCTAAATTCAACCCCCGGGACTGTCACAAAAGTGTTGGGGGATCTGTGAAGGCTGGAGAAATAGCTCAGTGGGTAAGAGCTCTTGCAATTTAAAAATGAGGACCTGAGTTCAAATCTCTAGCACCCACATAAAAAGATGGGCACAGTCATTTCTGCCTATAATCCCACTGCTGTGAGGGTGCGGAGATGGGAGGGAGTTTTCGGGCTTTCTGGCCTTCAGCTTGGTTCCCGGTTCAGTGAGAGGCTCAGTGTCAAGGGAATGCAGCAGAGAGTGATCGAGCAGGGCATCCGATGTCCTCCTCTGATCTCTGAGTACACCTGAGCACACACATGTGTGCAGACACCTCACCCCCCCACACACACACACAAGGGAAAAAAGGAATGATAACTGTGGTGTTCTAATTCACTGTTTCCCATTCTCCTCTAGCTCTCTGATAGCCATGAAAACCAGCAGCCAGCCCCCACAGAAGACAGCAGGAAGGGACTGGTACCTTCAAATCATAACAGGATATGATCTAACAAAGAGCTAGAGGTGAGGAGAGACAAAGGTGAGGTATCTACATGGGGCTTCAAAATGCTCTGACACCGTGTCAGTCAGATTTGGATCATTAAAACCAATGCTTTAGATAATGAACTTAGAAAAGTGTGATTTTTCATTCAGTTAATTTAGTCCATAACAATGGACACTGTTGCTTAGGGCTTGGCTTGACATCATGATGAAAACAAGTCCCCAGCAGCCTGAAGACCTCTGTAATGGTTAATGTTGGTTGTCGACTGGATTTGGAATCAACTAAAAGGCAAGCACACGGGCACTCCTGTGAGGGTTTTTCTTGATCAAGTTATTTGAAGTGGGAAGGTCCACCCTAAATGTGGGTGGCACCTTGTGGTGGCAGGTCAGATAAGAAGAGCTGGAAGAAGGATGCTTTGCTTTTTCCCTCCTTGCCTTCACTCTCACTGGAAAGTCAGTCTATCCTGTTGCTGAGGCATTCCTTCACTGATACCAAAACCCAGCTTCTTCTGGCTTCCAAAGGGGACTGAAGATCAATGACTTTCCAGGAATCCTCCCACCGTCAGTACCAGATTGGAGCTGCTGAGGCATCTGGTCTCAC
>NW_008360328.1:2746683-2748392 GCF_000622305.1 Nannospalax galili
CCTCTGGAACTAGAGTTATGAATGGTTGTTAGTTGCCGTGTGAGTGCTGGGAATCTCGACAAGAAGAGCCAGTGTTCTTACCCGCTGAGCCATCTCTCCAGCCCCAGTGCCACTCTCCTTAAAACTGTCCTTCTTTCATCCAATGGATATGAATTTTCAGCTAACACACTCAGGAGCATACAAAATATAAGTTTTTGTTCTACAGTTGAACTTACACTCTCTAAGTGATAGACTCTAAGTCATAATTAATTCAATGCCAATCACCAAAGAGACTTCTGTTATCTTAAGATGTTATTCAAGTTTAGGAGGCTTAGACAGCTGAGGCATGGGAATCTTAGTATCCACTGTGGAATTCATTCAGGCACCCTTAGTGCTGCCTGGTCTCCAGTCACTGGACCACACAGATGGCTACAGGGTCTCTTCCCTCACTGTAAGCCTTTCAGGGTCTGTTCGGATGCCAGGCCTCATCCTCATGACACTTGAAAACACTCTCTGGTTCCCTGAGCCAGGCTGGGACATGCAGAGACTGAGGCTGCCTCAGGCCAAAGTACCTGGAAATGCCTGTAGTCATTCCTGCCGCATTGCTCCCATGGCCTGCTGGGAACTGGACAGCTTTCCATCCCATAGAGAAGCAAAGTGCAGACCCACTTACCATCGGGTCTCGAAGCTCCTCTGGATTTACCCTGGAGGAGAGGGAGCAGGCATGGGCTCCTTTCTCTAGGAAATGTAAAATTTTTGTGTTCTAGTAATTCCACTTTGCTCTTCCCACACAGGAAGCCTTTATTCTCTGGGTTGTCAAAATTGCCTTTAACTAACCAGCGTTCTTCTAAATCTGCCATTTTCTAAGCTCAGAATTTCTTTTCTCATACATTATGATTCTTAAAATCAGCTTTATATTTTAGGGCCATTTTAGGTTTACAGAGAAATTGCAAACAGAATATGCTTATCGAGACTGCCGATTATTAAACATCTTAAAAGGTACATTTGTTACAACTAATAAATCAACATTGATGCTTTACTATCAATGGAGACTCATCCTTTATTCCAGGTTCCACAATCATTACCCAGTGTCCTTCTGTTCTGGGTTGACATCAGGTGTCTGATAGGTAAAGTAGGCGATGGATGAATCTGGTTGATCAGGAGAAAGCACCAGGACACAGATAAAACTCCTGTGGGATAGAGTTTATTAACAAAGGAATGCATGGGACATATTCCCTTCCAGGCAGGGAAAATGTCTGCCCCAGGGGTGAGTTTTTTTTTTTTTTTTTTTTATAAGGGGAGGCTTCTGGGGGATGCAGAAGGCAGGAAGATTTTTTTTTTTTTTTTTAAGTTAGGTGGTGGGGGATGACACAGGCAACAAGACTGACTGTTAAAACCTGCCCTCTTTAGAGATCAAAGGGGAAGCCTGCTGTGTTGGCCAAACAGTAGAGAAAAGTCTGCTTCTCTTGACTTCAAAGACCAGGGTGCTTTTCTCAGGGGTTTGAGAGGTCCCTAAGGCCCTGGTTGGTGAGGGAGGTGGGGCTATCTGAACCTTAACAGTGTCATTCCCCATTCAGGTGCTATGCTCCCTTAGACTCCTCTTGGCTGTGGCATCTGCCGAGATTTTTGTCTTTTATTACCCTGAAAGTTTTTCAAGAATCCTGGTTGGTAGTACTACAGAAATTTTACAGAATACCACTTTGTTGAGATTCAATTGCTTATTATTATTA
>NW_008360328.1:2748999-2752395 GCF_000622305.1 Nannospalax galili
CTCTGACATCTATTTTGTACCTTGGATTGTAATCTAATACTACTTTATTTTGTTGTTCAAATCCTTCCAACATGACTGTGGATCTTTAGCAGTTAAACCTTGTGTCCTTTTTTAAAAAAGAATTTTCTCCCCTGCCAGGCATGTTTGTCCATCCCTGTAATCCCAGAGTTTGGGCAGCTGAAGCAGAGGGATTGTTACAAGTTTGAGACCAACCTAAGCTACATAATGAATTTGAAGCTGGCCTGGGAACATAGTGAGACTGTCTCAGAACCTTTACCCCCATCCCCCAAATGAGTTGCAATCATTTATAACATTTAAATACAAAAGAGTAACATTGTTTTCACATGTATGTACCCACAAACACACACACAGGCATATACACACACATACACACACACACGCACAGAGTGTAGTAGGAAACCCCCCACTCCTGAACAACCACCAAAAAGGGACTGCAGCATGCAGTGTGCCTGAATGCCCCTCACAGTTCTGCCTGCCCATGACCCTGTGGTTTGAAACATCCAGTCAGAAAAGTATGTAGTAATAGCTGGGAGACAAAACAAAACTAAACAAAACTGAACTGCACAACGGTTCCGTTCTCAGGGATCCAGTGCCCTCTTCTGACCTCCACAGGCATTACACAGTGTAGGTGCACTTACATACATTCAGGCAAAACACTCATACACATAAAATACATTTGATGAATAAAATATTTTAAAAGGCTAAGCTTTTCTTTGTCCAGAGCGCTATCTTTTGGGTACAAACCCACAGGGCCAGGTGCTAGCATAAATAAACTTCCTCCTATGTAATTTGCCTTGATAGTCTTGATTTTCTGCTCAGGAGGCTTACTACATTTGGGGAGCTCTGTTTGGAGATCAGAGATGGTGAATTGTGCCTTTTTTTTGTTGCCAGAGTGCCAGTGTCCACAGAGTGCTAGGAGTGGTAACTCACCTGGGAGCCAATGGATTACTGGATTCATAAGAGACTCACCCTCCTGGTGTGCAGGGGGCACGAACATGAAGAGCACAACTAACTTGGAGGGCATAGGAACCAATCCAGAGAAGCATCTATCAGGACTGTAAGAACTGGGCTCCATTCATTTTGGTTCAATTTGGTACTTGGCCGTTGAGCCTCCTCTGACCAGCAGAAGGAAGGCTTGATCATCCCTCAAAGCCCAAGAACCGCCTAAGTAAATTTCACAGGAAAGAGACAAAACCACAGTTTCACAGTGACTTCAGGGCACCAAGCAGAAGGTTAAAGGCACTATATAAATGTAAACAAACAATAGAAAAGGGGGAAAAATAAGGTTCTGGAAAAAAAAAAAAAAAAAAAAAAAAAAAGACTGGGTCAGGAGACCAGAGGACTGGGGGCTACAGCTGGTAGAATGTCCCACCTGTCTCCAAAACAGCCATTAGCTTTATTTGCCTCTGAAACTGCTACTGACCTTATTGATCAATCACACCAGGGTCAGCCACAACCTGAACTCTGGGGCAACTGTTTGAGACAGCCTGTTGCTGATCCACCCTGTCCTGCCTGAACAAGCAAACCTTCAGGAGAACGAGACACGTAGACCTCCAGCCGCATTTTTCCTCATGCCCTAGGCCCTATATGATCTCTAACTCTCCCAATTCACTGTTGCTGCGTCCAGCGGTAGGGAATGCTGCGACAGGGAATTCTGCTGTTACTCGGTGCCTGTTTGAATAAACGTAGTCTTATTCTGTTGAGGGTCTGGCATTGGTCGATTTTCCTGGCTCTGCTTTCCTTCCCACTCTCTAAATTCTACTCCTGTGCCAGCTGCAGAGTTGGAAGCTCAGAGCAGCCACAGAGCTGCAGCTAAGACCTTTGGGGCCCGACTTGCAAGCAGGGCCAGGACCAGGTCCCAGGCAGCCACGTGGGGCCCATTGCTCTCAAGCCTCTCCCAGCCGGCCATCCTAGTCGCTAGTTACAGCTTTACTATCTGTCTCTCTGATACCTCTCCTGTTCCATGGGGTATCTCCTCTTGTCTTTCACTCTTGAACTCTTCTTTCTTCCTTTTATGGCCCTACTTGACTAAGGGCCAGGTTTTGTTTTGCTTTTGCCCTAAGGCAGAGAGAAAAGCGTGTGTGTGTGTGTGTGTGTGTGTGTGTGTGTGTGTGTGTGTGAGGGGGGCTTAGGGGGGATATAAAGTAGGAGATTCCAGCACAGAGCTTCCACCCTCCTCCCCAGGCCCCCACATTGCCCTGGGGCCCCTGTTATTGTGAGAGCTAAGGAGCAATGGGAAAGTTTGAGGGCACCTGCACCACTCATAAAAAACAAAACGCACCACTCATAAAAAACAAAACCCCTTGCCAGTCCTTAGATTAGGTCTGGGGGAAGAGAGAAGACTAGACAATGGGACTTTAAAAGGATGTTCCCTGCAAGCACCTTGCTCTCTTTGTCTTCTAGTACAATGGGGACTGCCTGGGACCATGGCCCTAACTGAAAACCAAGGCTAGTCCTAGCATCACAGAAAGGGTCAGAGGAAGCCAAGAGGGAGGGACAGCCTGCTGTGGCCCAGCCTCTCTACTTCTGAGTCTCTGATGCATTACTCAGATCTTTTGAAAGACTTGAGTTTTGAATTCAAAAGCAACATCAGCTACATGTGCAAATGTCTACATAAAAAGGGACAGAGAAAAACAAAAACAAAAGACTGAGGAAATATTGACAATCTCAAATCAAACTAATAAAGGTAGGCAAGGATCCAGGAATTCAAGACCCGGATCATCAGGGAAACAGGGACAGACCAAAGGTCCCTTCTGTTCAGATCACTCTTAAAGCACCATGAAAAAACACACCTGGAAACTGCAGCTGGAGAAGCATTCGATGATGAGGGGAGTCAGGGGTCCTTTTTACCAAGTCTCACCTTTCCCAGATGACTGCAGGCTAGCTTTACTCCTCTCTATCCTAGCTAAAGCCAGGAGAATACTGTCTTCTATAATCTAAACCTTCCATTACAGGGTTAACATATAGAGATCTTTGCCTTTGTATATGCTTCTTAATGCATTTTCTTGATTGCAGGGAGTATTCCCTTACTTCAAGGTCGTTTTGATAATGTGCTAAGAAAACTTCAGGTTCTGTATGACCACAAGGAAAAAAAATGTAAAAAAATAATCTAACATTACTTTAGACACTGTGAAGGTCAACAGTGATGAATGGCATAGATGTGTTAGGAGGAAAATGGCACTTGACCTCTGTGTTATTTCTCCCCAAAACACATGGTCCAAGGCTAATTGTAAGAAAAAATAAAGCCGTCTAATCCCAACTGAGTGGTATTCTGTAAGATTTCTGTAGTAGTACCAACCAGGACTCTTGAAAACTGTCAGGGTTGTAAAAAAAAAAAAAAACAAGGAAACTTTCAGCAAATATAGTATATAATAT
>NW_008360328.1:2752560-2754128 GCF_000622305.1 Nannospalax galili
TTATAACAGGGTGACATTGCCTCTACTAGACATCATACCTAACAAAGTAAAAACCTAATGTCAGGAATGGATTCTCTCTTTTGAAGTTGTTGACCAGTGATCCAATAGATCCCTGAGCAATATTGGCCATTGCCTCTACTTTTGATTACCTACAGAACTTGATGGTAAGATCCTATTTCTGAAGACACTACATACATGAGCTGTAGAACAAACAAGGAGAAATCAAGCTGGTGCTGATTTCAAAGTTTCATCTCTACTAGCTAGCTTTCATAGTGGTGGAAGGTGGTGTGCATGTTACTGGAAGAAAGACTAATTATAAGTTTTACCCACCTGCTTCAACAATGACTGGACTGACAACATATAACTGTTGGTACAATAGTGGCACAAATATTATAGGAGTAACCAATCACTTTCTAATTGGACTTAAGGTCTGATTCATAAGATGGAGCCCAAACCTGGCATTGATATCAGATTATGAACTTGTGGTTAGACAGGCCACAGGCCATAGGGGAGAGCCTAATACCATTACTCTGAGAAATAGATAAAGTGAATTCTAATACTTTTTATTATACCCATAGATTAATGTGCCTCTCAACTCTTACCAGAGAAACTTCCTTATGCATAGAGACCCACAAATGGCCATCCTGCAGGGAGTAAGATACTGAAGAGTGATTAACCAAGAATTGGACACTTACATCAAACTTCTGCATCCACAGGCTTATGGATCATTTCAGAAGAGGTGGCAGAAAGATTGTAAGACCCAGAGGTGGTGGATGACCACAAAGAAACAGTTTTCCAAACAGCCAGGAAGTTACTCATAAGAATTCACAGCAATGATGACAGCATGGGAAAGTCCCCCATAAGCTCAAGCCAGACAAATCCCAGCATAGATGTGGAGAAGTGGGTAAGAAACCACAACCCTATCTGAGGAACTATTAGGAACTGATGGATGCTAGGAAGGGTAGAGTCAGTCTCATTAAAAAAAATTATTATTTTTCCTCCTAGCCTGTACTCCCATCCTCAGACCTCTTGGGGTAAGTCTATAGCGCAGCCCTCCACGCTTTGACTCCCCAAGCCACATTCACCCTTCCATCTCCCCTGCTGTTCTCTACTCCTAGTTTGGGCCCTGCACCGTTCCTAGTCTTGGGGCCCCAGACACCTGGGGGAACCAATACTGTTTCGTGATCCTTTTCACCCAGAACAACTCAGTGCCTTTCTTGGGCCCCAGGACACATTCACGCTTCCATCTCCCCCACTGCTCTCTACTAGTTTGGGCCCTGCGCTATTCCTAGTCTTGGGTCCCCAGACACCTGGGGAACCAATACTGCTTCCTGATCTTTTTCACCCAGACCAACTCAGTGCCTTCCCTGGGCCCTAGGAGCACTGCTTCTGGACCTGGCTCCGCCCTCACCTCCCTTTACTTCCCTGATCCTGCAACACCCACCGCTAGCCTCTTTCTGGGGCTGACAGCCTCTTTCTGGGGCTCTGAGGCTTACCTTTACTCTCCCTGATCCTTTGCATCCAGTACAACCCAGCTACTCAATCCACTCCCTGGGAAATCTTGGGGT
>NW_008360328.1:2760009-2767277 GCF_000622305.1 Nannospalax galili
TTTATGTGTAGGAGTATATTGCCTGCATGTAGGTGAGTGCACCCACGTTGTGCAATGCCTGCAGAGGACAGAAGAAGCCATCAGATCCCCTGGAACAGGAGTTATGGACAGTTGTTAGCTGCCCTGTGTGTGCTGGGATTTGAACCCAGGTCTTCTGCAAGAACAACCAGTGTTCTTAACCACTGAGCCATCTCTCCAGCCCAAGAGTCAGTCTCTTTTATGGGTATGATGCTTGGTAGGTTAACCAGACCCACCACAGCAAAGGACATTTGGGGACACAAATTTGACTATATATATATAATAGCATATATATAACACAAATTTGACTATATATATGTATATATATATATATAATAGCATACATGAAATTGGGTGGGGAATAGTAATGGGGGTGTGCAGATAGGGGAGAGGATCTAAATATAATCAAAATAAATGGTGTAAAATTGACAAAAATTTTATATAAAAAATAGAAGGTCGATAAAGTTTAAAAAATTTTGTGTACAGCTAATGGGATTAAATTAGAAGAAACAGTTAAATAGGGATGAGAGACAATTGTTGAGAAAGATGTAAATATAAGGTTATGATTTTTTTGTGATGAAGTAAGATTTTGTCCTAAGAACAAAAAATGGGGACAAAACTTTAAAAGCTTAACGTCAAGTTGCAAAATGCTTAAGTTATACATGGTTTATGGCTGATGACACTTGAGGATGATATCTTAGAATGACTTCCTAAGGTTACGACAACTGAATAAGTGGCTTAAAGGACCAGAAAATTGTGTATCTAATTAAAAGAATTACTTGTACTTTTGCTGCCTTTGTTAGATTTTAACCACTTGGGGAAACTGAGTTATAACAAAACCAAAATTTACTTTAAACTATTTGAATTGTTTAACCTTTATCTAAAAGTTACAGAGGAGTTAAAGTTACACAACTGGTAAAACTGTCCTTCTGAACAAAGCTTGGAGACCCACACCAATACGGATTAAAAAAAAAAAAAAAAAAAAGCAAAACCACCTAATATTTGAGGTCTTTTCCTCCAAGGTCCATCATAACCCAGGAGACAATGAGACTGTTCCAATAAGTCACCTGTCCTCTTGATCAGAAATTCCATGGAGTCCCCAAAGATTAGACTCTAACCAGTGTATATCCTACAAAAAGTAGAGGTCCTGGGGACTTCAAGCTATTTGTGATACAATAAAAAGTTAGAATTTTGCCGGGCATTTAATCCCAGCACTTGGGAGGCAGAGGCAGGAGGATCTCTGTGAGTTCAAAGCCAGCCTGGTCTACATAGTGAGATCCAGGACAGCTGTGGCTACAGGGAGACCCTGTCTCAAAAAGACCAAAAAAAAAAAAAAAGTTAGAATTTTACAGGGGTCTACACTACCACTGAACATGTGTGTAAAGAATATGTAACTTGTCAAAGGGGGAAAATGGTTAAAAAACAAATCCAAGATTGGAGGCCTCTTAAACTAAGACACTCTCAATATATCAAGGTGGACTTTACAAAAATATCTAAGGTAGAAAGAGTAAAATATGTACTATTGTTGATGAACCACCTCTACAAGTGTATAGAGGCTTTCCACCCTCAGCTGCTACTGCTAATAATGTGATTTAAATTAATTTAAAGTGAGTCATTCCATGATTTCACCTTGTGAACTACACATATAGACTACATTAATTGAGATTATCATTCCACACGGCATCCCATCTGGGAAATTCAGAATAAATCAAGCTCTTAAAAAAAATATTGAATATATATACATATATATGTGTATATATATTTAAAAGATTATCTTTAAGTGTTTACTTATAACTTTGCTTAAGATTAAAATAGTTCTAATCTTAGAAGACAGCCTGGAGGGTGGGTTCCAACCTCTATCGGTGTAGTGGCTATGATCTCAGCAGACCTCCAGAGAGTGCCAGTACAGGCCTCCCTCTAGCATAGGGACTGAGAATGCAGGGGACTGCCTGAGAGTGCCAGATCCTGCTCCATGTGGTGCTGATCTGAAGCCATCAGTTCCCTCCAAAATAAAACCTGAGAGAACCTGAATCCTGCACCAACCAGCTTTACATAACCAATAAGGAAAGGACTAAGACACCAATAACACAAACAGAAGCACACTTCGACTTAATTCTCATATCAGAATCATAAACAACAAAAGAAATTCACATGCCAAAATCACAACGAAAGAATAATAAATTGGAAAGTCAAAACACTATGTCCCCACCAAATGCCCCCAGTCCTGTACAAGAGATCTACAAGGAGAACCCCCTAAAGATAACCCAGGACACTAATTTAAAAGAACAATCATAAACATGATCAAGGAATGCAATGAATTTAAAGAACACACAAACAAATCAAAGAACTAAAAGAAGACAGGGATAAACTTCTGAATGAACTCACAAAAGAGATAGGAACTTTGAAGAAAACTCAGGCAGAAATGAAGAGGAAGTGATAAACTCAATAAGCAAACTTGAAACAATAGGGGAAAGCCTCACATCTAGAATGAATGAAATGGAAAACAGAATATCAGCCCTGGAGGATAAAGTTGAAAAACTGGACCACTCAAGCAAATTTTATGTAAAATTTTTTAAAAAACACAGGAATGGAATGTGCAGGAGATGTGGGACACCATGAAAAGGCCAGATCTACATATCAAAGGCATACAGGAAGGAGAAGAATTTTAGGTTAATGGTATTGACCAGAACTTAAACAGGATTGTAGAAGAGAATTTCCCCAATTAAGGAAAGACATCCCCATACAAACACAGGAAGCACATAGACACCAAATAGACAGGATCATGAAAGAAACTCCCCACGATATATCATAGTAAAAACACTAAATGTACAGAACAAAGAGAGAATACTGAAAGCAGCAAAAGAAAAACAAGTCACATACAAAGGAAAGCCCATCAGAATTACAGCAGACTTAGCAATGCAAACTATGAAATCCAGAGGGGCCCGGACTAAGGTATTTCCAGTTCTAAATGACAATAGATGCCAGCCCAGAATACTTTACCCAGCAAAAATGTCTATTATAGTTGAGGGGGAAAATTCTTCCATGACACGAGTAGCCTGAAAGAATATATGTCCATGTAATCAGCCCTTCAAAGAATACTTGAAGCAATACAGAGCACAGAGAGAGAAACAACTATACCCCAGGAACAATGAAAAAAACTAAATAAAGGTATAATTGAGGAAACACAAAACTAGACACCAAAACAGCAATCAAAATGATGGCAACCAATACACATCTTTCAATAATAAGCTTAAATATCAATGGACTGAACTCCCCAGTCAAAAGACACAGGCTTATTGAATGGATTAAGGAACAAAATCCATTTCTTTGCTGTCTGCAAGAAATCCATCTCACCTTCAAGGACAGGCACTGCCTTAAGTTCAAGTGAAAGGATGGAAAAGAATATTTCCAAGCAAATGGCACTAAGAAACAAGCAGGGGTTGCAATTCTAATATCTGACAAAATAGACTTCAAAGAAAAACTAATCAGAAGAGATGAGGAGGGTCACTTTATTCTGATCAAAGGAACAACTAACTAAGAAGATATTACAGTCCTTAACATATATGCACCAAACTCTGGTCCACCCAAATTCATAAAAACAACACTACAGGACTTTAAGACACAGATTAACCCCAACTCAGTAATAGTAGGGGACTTCAACACCCCACTGTCTCCATTAGATAGGTCAACTGGACAAAGAATAAACAGAGAGCTGTCTCAGTTAAATGATATAAATCAGAATCACAAATAAAAAAAAATTTGCATGCCAAAATCACAATGAAATAATAAAATGGAAAGCCAAATTCTACTCAGCACTTCAGGGAACTTTTTCAAAAATTGACCACATACTGAGCCACAAAACAAACCTCAACAAATACCAAAAAATTGAAATAATTCCATGCATTCTATCAGGCCACAATGCAGTAAAGCTCAACATTGGACAAAGACCTAGTCACTTCACGAACTCATGGCAATTAAACAACACACTCGTAAATCAGTGGGTCAAAGAAAAAATTAAGAAAGAAATAAAAGAATTCCTGGAATTCAAAGAAAAGGACAATACAACACAACTCAACTTCTGGGACACTTTAAAAGCAGTCTTAAGAGGGAAGTTTATAGCTCTAAGTACCTACATTAAAAAATTAGAAAGAGCCCAAATAAATGACCTAACACTGCAACTCAAGACACTGGAAAGGCAAGAACAAATGATACCCAAATGATACCCAGCAGAAGAGAAGAAATAACAAAAATCAGAGCAGAAATTAATGAAATAGAAACAAAGAAAAACAATACAAAGAATCCATGAATCTAAGAGCTAGTTCTTTGAAAAGCTAAACAAGATAGACCCTTAGCCTAGTTAACCCAAAGAAAGAAAGAGCAAATCCAAATCAACAAAATTAGAGATGAAAGGGTAAACATCACAAGAGACACCAAAAAGATCCAGATCATTATAAGGGAATATTTTAAGAACTTATACCCTACTAAATCTGAAAGTCTAAAAGAAATGGATGGATATCTAAAATCATGGGAACCACCAAAGTTACACCAAGAAGAGATCAACAGTTTAAACAGACCCATAACATGTAAGGAAATCGAAAGAGCAACACAAAGCCCCTCAACTAAAAAAATCCCAGGCCCAGATGGATTTACAGCAGAATTCTACCAGACATTTAAAGAAAACCTCCAACCAATACTACTTAAATTATTCAAAAAGATAGAAACAGAGGGAGAACTCTCAGATTCCTTCTATGAAGCTAGCATCACTCTAATACCCAAACCAGGTAAAGACATAACCAAAAAAGAAAACTATAGACCCATATCCTTAATGAACATAGATGTAAAAATTCCCAACAAAATACTTGCAAACCGCATATAGACACACATTAAAAAGATCATTCACCGCTGGGCTTGGTGGCGCATGCCTTTAGTCCCAGCACTCAGGAGGCAGAGGCAGGTGGATCACTGTGAGTTCAAGGCCAGCCTGGTCTACACAGTGAGTTTAGGTCAGCTGGGACTACAGGGAGACCCTGTCTCAAAAAGATAAAAATAAAAAAATGATCATTCACCATGATCAAGTAGGCTTTATTACAGAGATGCAGGGCTGGTTCAATATACGCAAGTCAATAAACATCATTAATCATATAAATGGACTCAAAGACAAAAACCACATTGTCATCTCAATAGATGCAGAAAAGGCTTTTGACAATATTCAGAATGCATTTATGTTCAAAGTTCTAGAGGGAATTGGACTGAAGGGAACACACCTCAACATAATTAAAGCCATATACAACAAACCCACAGGCAACATCATTCTACGAAAAACTGGAAGCATTCCCATTAAAATCAGGAACCAGACAAGGATGTCTACTATCTCCACTCCTTTTCAACATAGTGCTTGAAATGCTTTCTAGAGCAATAAGACAGGAGAAAGAAAACAAAGGAGAACTAATTGGAAAAGAAGAGGTCAAACTATGCCTTTTTGCAGATGATATGATACTATACCTAAAGATCCCCAAATTTCCACCAGGAAACTCCTAGAACTTATCAACCTTTTAGTATAGTGGCAGGTTATAAAATCAATATACAGGGCTGGAGAGATGGCTCAGCAGCTCAGAACACTAGTTGTTCTTGCAGAAGACCCAGGTTTGAATCCCAGTACCCACATGGCAGCTAACAACTGTCCATAACTCCAGTCCCAGGGGATATGACAGCCTCTTCTGACCTCTGCGGGCATTGCATGACATGGGTGCTCTTGCCTACATGTAGGCAATACATGCATATACATAAAAAAAATAATAAATAAAATCTTAGAAAATCAACCTACAAAAATCAGTAGCCTTTATATATACCAATAACAAGCAATTGGAGAAAGAGTACAGGGAAATGCTCCCTTTTATAATTGCTACAAAAATATAAAAGATCTTGGAATAAATCTGACCAAAGACACCAAAGATCTCTACGATGAAAATTTTAAATTGTTAAAGAAAGAGACTGAGGAAGAACACAGGAGTTGGAAGGACCTCCCATGCTCATGGATTGGAAGAATTAATATTGTGAAAATGGACATCCTACCAAAAGCAATATATTCAATGCAATCCTAATCAAAATCCCCATGACATACTTCACAGAATTAGAAAAAAAAAACCATCCTTAAATTTGTATGGAAGCACAAAAGTCCCCAGATAGCCAAAGCAACCCTGAGCACAAAGAGCAGCTCTGGGGGGTTTACTATACCAGATCTCAAAGTATACTACAGAGCTACAGTCATAAAAACAGCATTGTACTGGCACAAAAATACTGGCACAAAAATAGACACATAGATTGATGGAACATCATTGAAGACCCAAACCTGAGTACACGCAATTTCAGCCACCTGATATTTGACAAAGGTGCCAAGAACACACAATAGAGGAAAGACAGCATCTTCAACAAATGGTGCTGGCAAAACTGGATCTCCACCTGAAGAAGAATGAAACTAGATCCTTATGTTTCACCTTACACAAAAATCTACTCCAAATGGATCAAAGACCTCAATGTGAACCTGGAAACCTTGAAACTATTAGCAGTAACTTACAAGATATAGGTGTAGGAAGGATTTTCTAAATCAGACAGAAGTTGTTCAGGAATTAAGGTCAGCAATCAACAAGTGGGACCTCATTAAACTCAAAAGCTCTTATACAGCAAAAGAAACAATCAAAAAAGTGAAGAGAAAACTCACAGAATAGGAAAAAATTCTTCACCAGTGACACATCTGACAGATGTTTAACATCCAGAATATATAAAGAACTCAAAAAACAAAGAACCGGGAAACCAAATGACCCAATTAAAAGACGGGCTAAAGATCTAAACAGAGAGTTCTCAAAGGATGAAATATAAAGGGCTAAGAAACATTTCAAAAAGTGTTCAACATTGTTAGTAATTAGGGAAATACAAATTAAAACCACCCTAAGGTATCACCTTACCCCAATCAAACCAGCTAGGATCAAGAGAACAAATGATACCAAATGCTGGGGAAGATGTGGAGAAAGGGGAATGCTCATTCACTGCTGGTGGGATTGTAAATTTGTGCAGCCTCTATGGAATTGAGAACTCTTAAAAAACTAAAATTGAACCTACCATATGACCCGGTTATACCACTCCTTGGCATATACCCAAAGGACTCATCCTATTCTACATCCATGTTTGTTGCTGCTCTTTTCACAATAGCTAAGAGATGGAAGCAATCTAAGTGTCCCTCAACTGATGAGTGG
>NW_008360328.1:2767321-2771044 GCF_000622305.1 Nannospalax galili
TGGCAAGGACGTGGAGAAAAGGGGATGCCCATTCACTGCTGGTGGGATTGCAAACTTGTGCAATCTCTATGGAAAACAGTGTGGCGATCTCTTAAAAAACTAAAAATGAACTAACCATATGACCTGGTTATACCACTCCTTGGCATATACCCAAAGGACTCGTCTCATTGTAGAGACACTTGTACAACCATGTTTGTTGTTGCTCTTTTCACAATAGTTAAGATGGAAGCAACCTAGGTGCTCCTCAACTGATGAGTGGTTAACAAAATGTGGTATATTTACACAATGGAGTTCTATTCAGCAATAAAGAAAGATGAAATAGGGGCTGTAGAGATGGCTCAGCGGTTAAGAGCACTGACTGCTCTTGCAGGGGACCTGGGTTCGATTCCCAGCACCCAAATGGCAGCTACAAACCATCCTTAACTCCAGTTCCAGGGGAATCCAAAGGCCTCTTCTGACCTCCGCAGCAACACACGACATGGGTGCACTCACATACCTGCAGGCAATACACTCAAACACATATAAAAAATAAATAAAATATTAACAAACGATGAAATAATGAAATTTTCAGGTAAATGGGTGGATCTAAAAACTGTTATACTAAGTGAAGTAACACATAAAAAAAAAAAAAAAAGACGCATGTTCTCCCTCATTTGTCAATCCTAGCACCAAATCCTTTTAAATTCTATGTCCTGTTAATAAGATGATGCTGTACAGCAGTCTCTTCTGCATAACTACCATGATCACGACTTCAGCTGTGTGTGATTGGTAACCATTGTCACAATTGGGCTTGTTGATGGTTGTGTTCCTTCATTAAAGGAGGGGCAAGCAGGGTCATTGGACCCTTACCAGAGTATCCAGCCACTCTTCCCAGCCAACTGTATGTAATTTGGCCCTAATCACACATGGTCTCCTGGATTTGGGGAGGGCTAAAGTACACAATCTGGGGAAGGCTAGGCAGAGAACGCTTGACCCATGCTGGGTAAAGGCTTTCCAGTGTGCATACCCTCAGGTCATTTGTACACCTCAGCAACCCCTCAGTTACCTCGGTAAGTATGCTCAGAAAATTCATTGGTTCCCCAGAAAAACTTTAATCAAACATTGGCTCGACACTAGAACCTTGAAAGGGAATAACCATTGCTTAGCATCCCCAGGAAAAGAATTCTCACAACAGATGGAAAATTTGTTTGTTAATGCTATTATCTCACAATTATAATAAGAAAAGAAAATGAGAATGTAAAAGACGTTAAAAGAATATGGGAATGGAGATATTTTCCAAAATAGAAAAAATGAGAAAGCCTAAGTAAGTGATGAAGGTCTGTGTAGGTTTGTTATGATATATAAAGAATGAGACAAAAATAATATACACACAATTTTAAAATTTGTAAGGTCATAGTTTAGTCAACTAGATTTAAGGAACAAAATATATATCTAGTCAAGGTTTATCTGAGAACATCTGGTTTTTTACCCAAGCTTTATCCACATAGCACATGGTAATTAAAAATACCAGACTGGTGGAACTAACCTTATTGAATGTTTAACAGCGATACTTTGAGGCCTATACTAATCTGGTCAGAGGCACTTAAAGGTCAGTTTTTACCCCTTGCCCTCCAAGGTCAACTAAGTTCCAGGGGACTATGGAACATCTCTCAAAATGTCCTGTAACTGTGGTGAGTCACCTGTACTCTTGTTCAGGGAAGCAATGGAGACCCATGATATGGACTTGAACCAGTGTCCAGTCTACAAAGAGGAGGGTCAACTCAGAAGAAACAGCTCCTCCATGCTTCCAAGTGAAGCCAGTCATGATCAAGTAGGACCTTGGATTTATCTTCACATAGATGGAACTGGTAAAAGAAAGGAGCCAGGGGCTCCGAGTAAAAATAAATTGGTTTGTCTGGGCCAATTGTGGAGTCTTAAACACCCAAAAGGAAAGTATCACCAAAGAGTAAATTCATCAGTACATTTCTTTAAGAGTTCAAGGGATTATACATCCCAGACATTAGGCTTAAGTCCATATAAAAATTTATTTAGACAATTATTTCCCATTGATGATTTTGTGCCTAATCAGAAAGTGCTGCTCAGATGTAAGACTTCAACTCTTGGTCTGCAATACTGTAGTGCCCACCTTTAGCTAAGGGAGACAACCAGCTATTGTTCTAAAATGATAGATAAATTTGTTTTCTTCCTCTATCTAGAAGGGGGAACTGATACTGATTCTAACCACTCCAACAGCTATCAAAATGCCTGAAAGAAAATCCTGAAGCCATCACTTTCGAGTCCAGGCTTGGCAGACAAAAGAAAAATGAGGAGAAACCCAATAGAGAGATGCTTTGGGAAGCCCTTGTCAAGAAATTCAAATGGACTCTCATATGAACATTTGAAAATTGCCCTGTTCTGACTTTTTTCTAGTTCCTTGTCTAGAACTTGTAATGCTAATTACTCTTGCCTTTACTTCTCCTTCACATCTCCTATTCATGATTCAGGGACTTTCTTTTCCCCCTAGAGATAAGAGTTATGCAATTTGGGAGTCTTTTAGATAGACCCATTGAAGGGATACCCCAATTGCCTGACCCTGTGTCCCTATTCAGCATGGAAGAAGCCAGAGTGGTCTTCGTCCTGATTCCCTATGTGCGTGTTGGGTAACCCCTTCAGAGGATGGTGTGATAAGAATAGGAGGTAGGAATTGGGTAGGCAGTTAGGGTAAAAAGACCCCAAAGAAAAGTAGCCAGTTTCTTGGCTAAAAGTCACAATGTCCTTGGGCCTCTTAGCAACATACTCTGTTCCAAAGGCCAAAAATATTGAAATTATTTGGGAGCTTATATCTAATCCTTAAAAGATTTTAGGGTTACCTCTTCAGAGGGGGGAATGTTAGAGTAGCAAAAAAAGTCCCTTAAAAAAAGAAGAAGAAAGAGTACATAAAGTTATCAGAAAAAAGTGATGGGGGAGATATGGGAGGATTTAGAGGGGAGGGAGTGGGCATGGATTTGATCAAAACACCTTATATGCATATATGAAATTCTCAATAAATTATTTTTTAAAAAAGATTAAAATAGCTCTAAAGAAAAAGAAGTGGGCCCGATCTTAATGGGACTGCAGACCATCCCACTGTTGAAACCAAAGAACGATTTTTCAGAAATTACGTGCTTGCCTCCTTCCTTTTTCTTTCTCTTAGGTTCAGACTTCCAATCTTTCCTTGCCAGCCTTGGAGGGATATGCTGATAAAAAGCTAAAAAGAAAACAAATTGGAACTGACTTTGGAAGGGCTCTTTCTGTGCTGTTCATCACCAAAAGTGTAGTTCACATGACTAAAAGAGGTTGGACATATTATACCCCCTTCCCCCTCAAAACATGCTGACAACAGGGCCCAGGAAAAATAGAGCATCTTACCACCAGGAAATCCTTTAAAATTTAAGATAAAAAACCCTCCAATTATCTTTAATCTGTTTATTATGGGAAAAATAATGGGTAACTTGGTAATTAATGGAACTAAAACAGCATCTTCTCTGACTGTTCAGTTTGATGTATGTCCAGTCTTACCCTGTAGAAGCTTAGAGGAACCAGAGAAAATTTTCTTGAAGCCAGGCACAGTGGTGCATGCCTTTAATCCCAGCACTCAGGAAGCAGAGGCAGGAGGATCTCTGTGAGTTCAGGGACAGCCTGGTCTACATAGTGAGTTCCAGGACAGCTGGGGCTACAAGGAGACCCTGTCTCAAAAAGAACCCC
>NW_008360328.1:2789757-2797331 GCF_000622305.1 Nannospalax galili
TCCCCCATGGAACCTCTAAAGAGGTTTTAAACTAATCTAAAAAGAATCTGATATTTTAATATCTAAAAGATATAATGGGTTCACTTTGTTTTTACTTTTGCTAATTGTGTGCTTACAATTTACTTGTGTTGTTATAAAATCATAACAGTAACACCTTAATTAAAAAAAAATCTCTAGTCCAAAATACAAAAGGAAGAACGATTAAAACATGCCAACTTTAAAGCTCCTCATTTTTTGATGGGGATCCAAGTTGACTCCATCTCTCATCATCTCATGGTATGAGGGTACCATACTGTTATACAGGAAACTTTGTTTTTACTTTTGCTAATTGTGTGCTTACAATTTACTTGTGTTGTTATAAAATCATAACAGTAACACCTTAATTAAAAAAAAATCTCTAGTCCAAAATACAAAAGGAAGAACGATTAAAACATGCCAACTTTAAAGCTCCTCATTTTTTGATGGGGATCCAAGTTGACTCCATCTCTCATCATCTCATGGTATGAGGGTACCATACTGTTATACAGGAAATGGAAAGTTTTCAAATAGGGTGAGAAATGTCCAAAAAGTTGCTCCATATTCTTTTTCCATTAGCTTAGCGATTAATGTGACTGAAACCTCATCATCTCTTGCTATAAAATTTAATGCCCGCCAAGTTTTACAGTGTAGAAATTTAGAAAATAGAACCAAATAGATAGGAAAGAGCAAGAATTTGATAATGCTTGATTTGTTATGATTGCACAGCAGGACATCTTAGGCTCAGGTTGTACTGTTTTCCCTCAGGACACAGACCCCCTCCTGAGTAGATTGTATGCTGGACTTGTTACAGGATACGGAAGCCTAGGGAAATAAGACTTACTAGAATCCGTTACTCTTGTTCCTGACCGGCCCTTCTTCCCCTTATCAGCAGGGAGAATAGATCACTTCTCATTTCTCACATGACAGGGGAATGGATTCTTTCTTCCTATGGGAGATTGGGAAGCCTAAACCCACTTCCTAAATGTCTCTGACAATGAAGGGGGAAATAGCAACTACTCTGCACCCAGTATCTGTCCAACTGACATTTGATGGTTCTGTGGACAAGGGAACCTTTACTCAAACCTACCACCTGGCTGGTATGGGACCTGCGTGCTGACTCAATTGGCTATATCCTTTACCTTGGTTTTCACATCTCTTGCTCTTAGCAAAGCTAATCCTTGGGCTAAGAGGTCATGGGGCTGGAGAGATGGCTCAGCGGTTAAGAGCACTGGCTGCTCTCGCAGAGGACCCGGGTTCAATTCCAAGCACTCACATAGCAGCTAACGACCTTCCATAACTCCAGTTCTAGGGGATCTGACAGCCTCTTCTGACCTCTGAGGGCATTGCATGACACGGATGCACTTACATGCATGCAATCAATACACACATACACACAAATGATTAATAATAATAATCATCATTTTAAAAAGAGGTCATTACCTGGATCCTTTAAGGACCACATTGACTCTATAGGAGTCCCCAGGGGCATTTCAAATGTATTTAAGACTAGAAGCCAATAACAATAGATTTTAAATAGATTATATTCTGAGGGTCAACAAACAAAAATGTAAAATAATCAACAAAGGTTTATCAATCATACCAGGGATGTCTTTGAAGGACTGTTTATCCAGCTGGATGCCAACAGTTGAATGGCTCTGGAGACCAATATCCCATTTGCTCTGAGGAGAGCAGTAAAGCTATTTGTATTGTGTTTAATGTTTTTCTCATTAATATAGTTCCTGATGGAACAGCTGCAAAGGCTCTTTAGGATTAACTACTTGTCCCCTGAATTCACTGAAATTAAGTAAGGAATGGCCCGTTTCCTAATCTTATGAAATGATGATTTAAAAGATTTAAAAAAAAAATAATGACCTCAGTCCTGATCTTCCTTGTCAAGCAGTCCTAGGAATCAGAATTTCAATAGAATGTTGCATAATCTCATGCATCTGACAATTAGTTCAATGCTAAATTAAATGAACAATAACTGATGAAATTCCTATATCTTATAATATATTGTTAATAAACATCTTGAAAGTGGAAAAATCAAACATTGAATAAAAAAAACAAAAATGACATACTTTCTTTCTCTTCATCGCCCTTGTTATAAAACTAATATCTACTTATAAAGTTATCTGTCTCTTAACAAGTCAATTATACTTTGTAACATTATACTTTGTTTTCCCAAATACAACTCAAAAGCCAAGACCCTAAGGAGGGTTCAAGCACCAAAGGAAAGAATGTGGTAGGAACCACCACCCCAACAACAGCAAAAAGCCGTGCAGCATGGTCTGTGCCTGAGCGCACTGCACAGTTCTGCCTGTCACAACAATGTGATTTTGAAACACCTATTCAGAAAAGTATGAAATGATATATGGGAAGCAGAGAAGCTGAACTGCACGTGGGGTATAAAGGACTAAGCTTTTCTTTGTTCAGGGCTCAGTCTTGGAGATAAGAACCCACAGAGCCAGGTGCTAGCATAAATAAACTGCTTCCTGCACAAGTTGCCTTGTGGGTCCCATTTTCTGTTCAGAGTGCCTACTACAAGAGGACCAGAAACTGTTCACATCACAGAGAATCAGAAAGCAGAGATTTTGGCAGAATGTGTACCCTTAGTGACTCGCTTCTTGGCAGCTAAGCCCCACCTCCTAAAGATTCCACAAACTCCCCAAAAACAGTGCTACCAGTCAGGGATCATATGCTTAAAATATGAACCTGGGTGGGATGTATCGGATTTAGGCCGTAACAGTAGATTTTGTTTGTCTCACTTTCTGGCACCATAGTATGCCCCAGGCCTGGAACCAAGTCATTCCCTCAAGGGCCCTTGTTCCTATAATTGGAAGATTATTTCAGAAACCCAGAATCTGGGGCAAAGTGTGCTTGTTGTGACTGTGGTATGTTACTTCTAGGCCCTCAGAGCTGACCGAACAAGGAAATACAGGTGTGTATACTAAGCTTTACTCACAACAGCTGTGGATGCTTCTATATGCTACCGTTGTTGGTAAACAGAACACTCTCCCAAGATGTCCACGTCTTCATCTCTAGAACCAGCATCTATGGTACTTTCTGTGGCAAAGAGACTTTGCACATGTGATTCAGTTTAAAATCTGGAGTGAGGACTTTACCTTGAATTATCTGGGTAGGTACATGTAATCACAAGGGTCCTAATAAGAGGGAGATAGATCTCAACATGGATCATTTTATCTGCCTCCCTTTGTTTATCTGCAACCTCCCCCTCCAGCAGTGAGGGCCTGGGTTGCACCACCATTTACGCACTGTTTACCTGTAGGAACCATGTATCATGGTACTGGCATTGTTAACTGTTATTTCGTACAATTTATAGTACAGTTAGACTGCTCTGTCACATCCTCAGTACCACCTGGGAAATCCCCTTTCTAAAAGCTTTTATAAAATTTTCATACATTAAGGTTCACTTGATGTTGTAAAGTTCTATGGATTTTGACAAATATGCCATGCTATATATCCATTATTATATCATACAGAAAATCCCCTGTGTAGCACTTATTTATCCTTCCCTCTACCCTGAGCCCCTGAAAGTCACTGATAATTTTTTTTTTGCCTTTTCTAGAATATAATAGATGTGCCAGGTACCTTTTTGCTATTGGGAGAAAGTATGTATCAGGTAACTTATAAAGAGGAAAGGTTCACTTTGACTCAAAGTTTAGGTTTCTATCAGTGATGGGATGGTCTGGTTGCTCTTGAACCTATGGCAAAGCAGAAGAACATCATGACAAGAATCCATGTTGGAGCAAAGCTGCTCACTTTATGATGACTAGTGAGCAAAAGAGGAGACAGCGGGGTAGGAGTTCTGAAACGCTTGTCTTCAATGAGCAAAAGACTTCTTAGTAGGCCTACCTCACAAGGCCTCACCCCTCCCTGAGGATCTGTAGGCAGTTAGTGATTGTTGGGAGAGGGAGAGTTCTTCAGTGGTGTAGGTAAGGTGCCTATGCTCCTGTAAATCATTCCTTATATAGGCTCATAGGAGCAACCTAAGCAACCCTAATGGAAATCATTGGGTTATCAAAAGTAAATAAATAAATAGATAAACAAATAAATGGCATGAAAGTAAGGGGGACTAGCTGGGAAGAGGAAAGGACTCAGAGGAAGTGAGATGAGGAGAAGAGGAAATGGAGGGTGCAATGGAGGGTACAATGAAAATACATTATATACAGCCCCACCTCCCTTTGCATGCCTGGGCTGCACAGCCGCAGGCTTCCTGATGCCAGCATCTTTCCTGGGTGGGTCCCACTGCACCCACTATGCCTTGACTTTCCTGGCCTCATTCACCCTCCAAGGTCCTCCACCCCATCTCTCCTCCTAGTCTGGATACTGGCCCATTTCTTGTCTTGGCACCTCAGACTCCTGGACTGACCTTGGCCCAGAATCCCCACTGCTTCCTGATCCTTTGCATCCAGACCTACCTAGTTCCTCCTGTGGTCCCCAGGAGCCCTCTGGGTCTAGTCCCACTCCCATCTACCTTTGTGTTCCTGGGCTGCACAGCCACTGGCCTCCTGGTGCCAGCATCTTTCCTGGATAAGTCCTGCAGTGCCCACTGCACTTTGACTCCCCTGGCCTCATTCACCCTCCCAGGTCTTCCACCCCATCTCTCCTCCTAGCCTGGGTAATGGACCATTTCTTGCCTTGGCATCCCAGACCCCTGGGCTGACCTCTTGGACCAGAGTCCCCACTGCTTCCTGATCCTTTGCATCCAGACCAATCCAGTTCCTTCCTGCAGTCCCAGGAGTCCTCGGAGCCTCTTCCCAACCCCTTTGCATCCCTGGGTGGCACAGCCACCAGCTTCCTGGGACCAGCATCTTTCCTGGGTCCTGCTCCCAGGCCAGCCCAAATTTTCAAATTCCTGAGGTCAGCATCCTTCCTGGAGGGATCCAGACTTTAGGAGAAAGCCTGAGAACATCTGATCCTCATCTGACTTGGACCTCTGTGGGAATTCCTGAAGATGAAAGCAATTTGGCTACTCCAATATAAAATCAAAAGAGAGAACCTGAAGCCTAGACCAACCAGTTTTCATGCGCAACAAGTAAATCACAAAGTCACATAAAGTTTACAAAAAGAAGCAGACCTAAACTCAACAAAGGAAGGCTTGAGTCTCACAAAAGAAGAATCAGAAGCTACAAAAGAAATCTACATGTCACAGTCACAGAGAAAAAATAATAACATGAAAAGCCAAAGTAAGACATCCCCACCAAGTACCAACAGTCCTCTAGAGGAGTACAATGAGAATCCCTTAGAGATAACACAGGACATGGAACTCAAAAGAACAATTATAAACATGACAAAAGAATTCAGTGAATTTAAAGAACACACAAACAAAGAAATCAAAGAATTGAAAGAAGATAGGGTAAACTGAATGAATGAATTCAGAAAAGAGCTAGAAATATTGAATAATACTCAGGCTGAAATGAAGAAGGAAGTGAAACACTCAGTAAGCCAATTAGAAATGAAAGGAGAAAGCCTCACCAATAGGATGAAATGGAAAACAGGATATCAAGACAGGAAGATAAAGTGGACAAATTAGAACACTCAAGCAAAGATTATGAAAAATTTAAGAAATTTAAGAAAACATAAGAATGGACTATGCAGGAATTGTATGACACCACAAAAAGACCAAACTTACAAATCATAGGTATACAGGAAGGAGAAGACTCTCAAGTTAATGGTATGGACCAGATCATCAACATGATTGTAGAAGAAAATTTCCCCAAATTAAAGAAAGACATGCCCATACAAACACAAGAAACATATAGAGCACCAAATAGACAGGACCAGAAAAGAAACCCTCCATGGCACGTCACAGTAAAAACACTAAACGTACAGAACAAAGAGACAATACTGAAAACTGCAAAAGAAAAACAAGTCACATATAAAGGAAAACCCATTAGGATTATAGCTGACTTTTCAGTGCAAACTATGAAAGCCAGAAGAGCCTGGACCAAAGTAATCCCAGTTCTAAATGACCACAGATGCCAACCCAGATTACTATACCCAGCCAAAATGTCTATTATAGTCAAAAATCTTCCATGACATAAGTAGGTTGAAGGAATTCATGTCCACAAAAGCAGCCCTTCAAAGAGTTCTGGAAGCAATACAAAAAGCTGAAGAAAGGAATGACTATACCCAAGGGATTGCAGAAAGAAATCCAATGAAGAAAATGGATAAAGAAATAAAACCCATCTTTTTGTTGTCTGCAAGAAACATATCTAACTTTCAAGGACAGGTACTACCTTAAGGTAAAAGGATGGAAAAGAATATTCCAAGCAAATGGCACTAAGAAACAAGCAGGGGTTGCAATTCTAATATCTGACAAAATAGACTTCAGAGTAAAACTAATCAGAAGAGATAAGGAGGGTCCTTTCATTCTGATCAAAGGAACAGTCAATCAAGACGATATTATAATCATGAACATATACACACCAAACTCTGGTGCACCCAACTTCATAACAACAGTACTACAGGACTTTAAGACCCAAATTAATCCCAAATCATTAATAGTAGGGGATATCAATACCCCACTGTCTCCATTAGATACGTCAACAGGACAGAGAATTAACAGAGAGAAATCTGAATTAAACAATACCATACATCAAATAGGCCTAACAGACATCTACTGGATTATCCAACCAAGCACCAAAGAATATGCTCTCTATTCAGCACTCCATGGAACTTTCTCCAAAATCAACCATATACTGGGTCACAAAACAAACCTCAACAAATACAAAAAGATTGAAATGATTCCATGCATTCTATCAGACCACAATGCAATAAAGCTTAAAATCACCACCCGAAGAAACCCTAGTAACAACATGAACACACGGAGATTAAACAACACACTACTGAATGATGAATGGATCAAAGGAGAAATTGAGAAAGAAATAAAAGTATTCCTGGAAGTAAATGAAAAGGACAAGACAACACAACAAAACCTCTGGGACACGTTGAAAGCAGTCCTTAGAGGGAAGTTTATAGCTCTAAGTGCCTACATTAAAAAATCAGAAAGAACACAAATAAACGACTTAATATTGCAACTCAGGACACTTGGAAAGCAACAGCAAATGAAACCCAAACCCAGCAGACAAGAAGAAATAACAAAAATCAGAGCAGAAATTAATGAAACAGAAACAAAGAGAACAATACAAAGAATCAACGAATCCAAGAGCTGGTTCTTTGAAAAGATAAACAAGATTGACAGACCACTAGTTCAGTTAACCAAAAGAAGGAAAGAGAACCTGTAAATCAACAAAGTAGGAGATGAAAGGGGAAACATCACAACAGACACCAAAATGTCGGGACTCAGGTTTGCTTTGCTTAGCAGGGGATCTGATGGCTTTGGGGCAGAGGGTCTGATCGGTGACAGAGTCATAAACTCTGGGACCTGTGTCTTCCCAACAGGCCAATTTTAAAATTCAGATTGTTTTTATACATCCCAAGGAACTAGCAGTCACATGGGATATGACAGTCACATACAAAGATTTAGGGTACAAAGAAACAGGACATTTAGTCTGTTAGTTGGCACCAGGATT
>NW_008360328.1:2797606-2802838 GCF_000622305.1 Nannospalax galili
CAGGGAGCCTGCACTTTTATGACTGGTCTGCTTCATCCTGCCAGTCTAACAGAGTTCTGCAAGACAGGGATTATCAGAGCCACTGTTTTCAGTGCCCCTCCCTTTAACCAAAAGAAAGAGGAGCTCCAAATCAACAAAATCAGAGACGAAAGGGGAAACATCACAACAGACACCAGAAGGATACAGAACATTATAAGGGATTACTTTAAAAACCTATACACTACTAAATTTCAAAACCTAAAAGAAATCGACATGTATCTAAAAGCATGGGAACCACCAACACTAAACCAAGAAGATATCAACAACTTAAACAGACCCAAAACACAAGGAAATTGAAACAATAATACAAAACCTCCCAACTAAAAAAGTCCAGGACCAGATGGATTTACCGTAGAATTCTACCAGACATTTAAAGAAGATCTACATTCAATACTACTTAATTTATTCAAAAAGATAGAAATGGAGGGAGAACTTCCAAATTCCTTCTATGAAGCCAGCATCACTCTAATACCAAAGCAAGGTGAAGACACAACCAAAAAAGAAAACTATAGACCCATATCCTTAATGAACATAGATGCAAAAATTCTCAACAAAATACTTGCAAACACATACAGACACACATCAAAACGATCATCCACCATGATCGAATGGGCTTTATTCCAGAGATGCAGGGATGGTTCAATATATGTAAGTCAATGAATGTCATAAATCACATAAATGGGCTCAAAGACAAGAACCACATGGTCATTTCAATAGATGCAGAGAAGGCCTTTGACAAAATTCAACATGCATGTATGTTCAAAGTCCTAGAAGGAATTGGACTGGAAGGAACATACCTTACCATAATTAAAGACATATACAAAAAACCCACAGCCAACATCATTCTAAATGGAGAAAAACTGGAAGCATTCCCATTGAAATCAGGAACCAGATAAGGCTGTCCACTATCTCCACTCCTCTTTAACATAGTGCTTGAAACTCTTGCAAGAGCAATAAGACAGGAGAAGGAAATTAAAGGAATAATAATTGGAAAGGAAGAGATCAAATTATCCCTTTTTGCAGACAATATATTATATCTAAGAGATGTGAAAAATTCCACCAGAAAACTCCTAGAAATTATTAACATGTTCAGCAAAGTGGCAAGTTACAAAATTAATCTATAAAAGTATGTAGCCTTTCTATATACCAATACCAAGAAATCAGAGAAAGTGTACATGTAAACACTCCCTTTCACAATAGCTGCAACCCCCCTCCAATATCTATGAATAAGCCTGACCAAAGACATTAAAGACCTCTACAATGAAAATTTTAAATCTTTAAAGAAAGAGATTGAGGAAGACATCAGAAGATAGAAGGACCTCCCATGCTCATGGACTTGAAGAATTAATATTGTGAAAATGACCATCCTACCAAAAGCCATTAGATTCATACGGAAGCACAAAAGACCTTGGATAGCCAAAGCAACCCTGAGCACTAAGAGCAATTCTGGGAGGATTACTATACCAGATTTTAACATCATTATAATTAGGAAAATGCAAATTAAAACCACTTTAAGATTTCATCTTACCCTAGTCACTGGCTAAGATCAAAAGAAAAAATGATACCAAATGTTGGAGAGGATGTGGGGAAAGGGGAATGCTCATCCGCTGCTGGTGGAATTGCAAACTTGTTTCACCCCTATGGAAAGCAGTGTGGAGAGCTCTTACTACAAGTGAACCCACCATTTGACCCAGTTATAGTGCTCCTTGGCATATACCCTAAGAATTCATTCTATTGCAGAAACAATTGTACATCCATGCTTGTTGCTGCTTTTTTCACAATAGCTAGAAGATGGAACCTAAGTGTTCCTCAATTGATGGACAAGTGGATAATGAAAATGTGGTTCATTTATACAATGGAGTTTTACTCAGCAGTAAAGAAAGATGAAATCATGAAATTTGCAGGTAAATGGATGGAACTAAAAACTGTTATACTAAGTGAAGTAACACAGACTCAGAAAAAAATTATATATATACCTGTGTGAGTTTATGTGTGCTGTGTGCATGCAGGTGCCTGTGTAGACTAGAGGGTATCAGATTCCCTGAAACTGAAATTATAGGCAGTTGTGAGCCTCTGTATATGAGTGCTGGGAACTGAACCTGTGTCCTCTGAATGAGCAGTAAGCACTCTTAAACATGGAGCCATGTCTCCAGTTGGAGCCATCAATCTCTTTATCTTAACCCCAAACCCTCACCAGGCCACCATAAAGAGTACAACACATCACATAATCAAAGCCCATGTGCCTGGGATGTGATAAGACTGAACGAGGGCCTGAGAGATGGGTTCAGAGGATGAAAGTGGTCACTGCTGAGTCTGATGACCAGAGTTCTGTCCCTAGAACTCACATAGTGGAAGGAGAGACTGACTCACGCCAAGCTGTCCTCTGACCAGCACATATGTGTCATAGCATATGTGTGTGCATATGCCTGCATGCATGCACACACATAAATAACTAAAATAATAAGTTTAAAGACTTAGTGAATGTTATGAAGTATTAAAGCTCATGTAATGTGTGGGATGTGGAAGACATTCAATAAAGGGTCATTATTATGATTTGTTTATTGATAATAGTGCTAGTTTTTTTTTGAGTGGTACTACTAATAGGGGTAAAGGAGCTGGGATTGAAGGTCTGATCATGCAGGTGAATAGGATCTTGGCGCCAAGTAAAAAATAGTTGGCTCTTTGTATGTAACAGCTAACAAGGTTCAACAAACAACTCGAATTCTGTCAGAAACAGTTTCAATCTCAGTGTTGTAAGTAGCTGCTTGTATCAGGCAATCATTGAGAAAATCCTTCCAAACACTTCTAATTCCATCAGCAGATTTCTCTCAAAACTGTATTCATCCAGCAAAACACAAGTGATTCAAGGTAGAAAAATCAATAAAGCCGGGAGAGAGGGAAAATGGACACATTAAAGCACAGATGAAATCAATTTGCTTTGCTTCCCCCTCTCCACCTTCCAAACTATATTAAGGGAGGATGAGTACCTGGCAGTTAGGAGCCAGTGGTTAGGAACAAGCATGAGGGAACCTCAGTCTTTACGATTTCTGCCACTCTGCATGGTCCTTATCTGCTGATTCAGGTGGTCAGTCACCCTCTTTTTGAAAGTCTACAGTTTTGGCTTACTATTCTCTTTTCCATCTCTCTGCCTGCAGCCAACCATTTCTGGAGAGTTCAAATGCATGCAGAAGATCATCATGAACAAGCAGGGGTCTGACATACACTCACCTTAGCCATCACTCACCTAGTCACATCCCAATCCTTACCACCCAAAGAAATGAGCCAAATCTGCCATCTTGACTTTGAGTCCCACATTCTTGGACTTGTATCTCTTAGCCTTCCAACTCATTTCTTCCCATCTCATCAGTTCTCTTACCTTGTCAGAGTCTCTTATTTGTTAGTAGGCACTTTCACTCCCTCCATGACATCACCTCTTCACTTCATAGCTTACCTGATTTAGATCCCATGGTCTTCCAGATAACCACTCCCTTGCAAGGAAGCAAAAACTTTCTGTACAGCTCTTCTGGCACATCATGTGGACTATGTTAACCCTGGGTGACACAAAATCATGGCTACTGTGTGCCTGTGGCCCAGGAGCTGAATATGCCACAGGAACCTACATACCTATGCCTGTGGGTTTCCAACTAGATAAATGACCAGAAGCTCAAATGCAGTCACCTCGACCAAACAGCACTCACAATATTTTCTAGTAAATCTACTCTTTTCCCAGAGGCTGTTTACCAGGCCTGCTCCTAAGCCTCTCATAGCTTCTACCCCAGCCATTTTTAATTCCCAGAGAACAGAACAGACTCATCTGTCTCCCTTCACTAAATCCACTGACTTGCACACATCTTGTACCCACCTCTTCTGCCTCTTTTGCTGATGTAGATGCTCTGCTCCAGCTCCAACCTGAGATGACTGCTTCCTCTGAGCTTCGTATTCTCTACCCTCTTGCCTTCTCCACACTTTTCTCTTATATCATCAATCTCAGCTTATTTCACTGATTTATTTCCAGTAGCAGCCATCTATGCCTTAAAGAATCAATTTTATGCGGTGATGTCATCTTACTACTGAGAAGTGGACAAAAAAGAAAGAAAATACATACCTTTGCTACATGTTTGTGGAATATAACCTATTTCTTTACTTCAGTTCATAGCAAAATTCCTTCAAAGAACTGTGCTTCAGGGCCTTCAAGATGACGTGGTGGGTAAAAGCCTTTGCTACCTGATGACTTGAGTTTGATCCCAGAACCCACATGGTGACTTTCACATGCATGCCATAGCATGTGTACATGTACACACATACGCACAGAGCAAATAAATGTAAAAGACTGAAAAAGAATAAGAAGAGCTGCTCCCGTTCTCTCTTTATCCCACTGAGAACAGGCTTTGTTCTTCATTCCTTCATCAAAATTATTCTTAATAAAATCATTACAGTTTAGCTATGAAATGACCCCCAAAGACTTAATATATTGAAGACTTGGTCCACAGCTGGGGGTGTTATTGAGAGATGGCCAAATCACAAAGGTGCTAACATCCTCATTGGTTAATCCACTGATGAGTTTGTACTGGGTGAGAGATGGTGGGAGATGGGGGCTGGTTGGAGGAGGCCTTTGAAGGCTGTGTCTTGTCTCTGGCACCTTTCTGTCTCCCTGACTCACAGCTGCTGTGAGGCGAGCAGCCACACCCTTCTGCCATGATGCTCTCAACCACAGCCTTAAAAGTGATGGAGCCATTTTTTGGTTGTTAGCCTTAGCCTTTAAAGGCTGCGCTATAAGTACCAGACTGGTGGAACTAACCTTCTTGAATGTTTAACAGACATACTTTGAGACATATACTAATTTGGTCAGAAGGACATAAAGGACAGTTTTTGCTCCTTTCCCTCCTAGATCGACTAGTTCTGGGGGACTATGAGCATCTCTCAAAATATCCTGTAATTGTGGTGGGTCACCTGTCCTTGATCAAGGAGGCTGAGGAGACCCCACGAGATGGACTTGAACTGGTGTCCAGTCTACAAAGAGGAGGGTCAACACAGAGGAATTATTTCCCCCGTGCTTCCAAGCGAAGCTGACAATGGTTGAGCAGGACCTTTGACTTATCTTCACATAGGCAGAACTGGTAAAAGAAATGAGCCAGGGGCTCCTCCCAAGCCCATGTAACCCCTGAGGAACAGATGTCAAACAACCTTAAGAGT
>NW_008360328.1:2802950-2812851 GCF_000622305.1 Nannospalax galili
TGGAAACAGACTCCTATAAGCTCCTGGGAACATGATTGTATGCCAAAGGTGTCAGCATACACAAGTTCCATGAAAATTTAGGCAGACAATAACCCAGCATAGAACTGGGAAAATAAACAGCAGACCCCAATCTTATTTAAAGGAATATTGACAGCTGATTGCTGCTAGATGAGGATCAGCTGACCTTCCTAAAACAAAGACCTCTAGATAGGCTGACTAGCTTCACCGGATGGACAAATAGTAGAGAATGGCTGGGGGTGCAGACAACACAGCAGACAGTAGCAGGGATAACAGTATAAGGGCTATAATGGGGGAGGGAGGGTATAGGAGGGTGCCATCTAGGAAGTGGGTGTATAGTTGAATAGATGGTTTGGGATGTTTTGTGTGATATACACACACAAAAAAAAATCGACAAATTTTTTAAAATGTATATTTGAGGAGGAAGCATAAAATTTTATCTCATGTTAATTAGTAGAGGTGATAAACATTACCATTGAAATCTACCCAATAACTTTATAGACATACGCAGGCACCAAGGCAATGAGTCTTTCAGTAAGAAACATTCTATTTTAAAATGAAATGGAGATCTTTTTTAAAGGTTAAAAACTCATTCAATTTTATGTCTTGCAAGGCTTATACTGAGTTCAATATTGTATAACTATATTAATTCAACAGTGAACCTAAACGTTTTATAGCCACTTTTGAAAGAGATGTATCTTTGTTCTGGAAACTGTTAATGAGTATGTTAAAGCTGTAATGAAATGCTTCTTCTAAAAAAAGAAAAGTGATGGAGCCAGCCTACCTTAGACTGAAACCAGGAGCCAAACACATTTTTCCTCATTTAAGCTTTTTTTAAATCAGATATTTGTCTCAGGGACAAAAAAGCTGCCGAACACAGAAATCATTATGATTTCTAACATTGCCATTTCCAATAGTCCCTTCTCTGTCCTTAACTTATTTAACTTTCCAACAGCGTTTGATAAAATTCTTTAAAATTGAGTTTACTGATATGTAATTTACAAACAATAAAATGGGTATTCAGTTTGATGAATTTTTAGAAATATTTTACTTATTATTTTTATTTTATGTGTGTGTTTGCTTGCATGTGTGTCATTGCAACCATCTCATGCAATTCCCAAGGAGGTCAGATGAGGGCATCTGATCCCTTGGAACTGTAGTTATGGATGGTTGTTAGCCACCATGTGGGTGGTGGGAATTGAACCCAGGTCCTCTGCAAGAGCAGCCAGTGCTTTAACTGCTGAGCCATCTCTCCAGTCCCCCAGTTTGATGAATTTTGACAAGCACATATATCTTTATAACAACCATTACTACAATCAACATATAGAGTATTATTTCCAGCACCTCAGAAGTTACCCTGGTGCCCCATCCAATCAAGTACCACCCTCACCCTGATGACTATATTTTACATTTTCAGCATTCTGTATTACTGGAATAATATACTATGTATGCCCTTTTCTTTACTTTGTTACTTAGTATGTTTTTAAAATGTATATGGATTACATATATCAGTAGTTAATGCCTCTTTCTTGCTTTGGGTTTTTTGGGGGGGAGGGTTGTTGAAAGAGGGACTTGTTTCCTAACCCAGGCTGGCCTTTAACTTGTGATCTTCCTACCTTACCCTCTACCTGAGGTGATCTGAGGTGGAAGAGTGGGAAGATTATAGGAGTGTGTCACCATGCCCATTGGTCTGTAAAATTTGACACTTTGTTCCTGCTAAATTTCTGTTATAGCATATTCTTCTTGGCTTTCCTTTTAAAATTTTTTATTTATTTTTATTTTATGCATATGAGTGTTATGCCTGCATGTATATAAATATACCACATGCATGTAATGCCCACAGAGACCAGAAGAGGGTATGGTATTAGATCCCTTGAAACTGGAGTTTGGGGCAGTTGTTAGCTGCCATGTGGGTGCTGGGAACTGAACCCATGTCCTCTGCAAGAGCAGCCAGCCCCCTTGGCTTTCCTTTGTGCATCATTCTCCTCTTCTTTTGCCCGTATCCTTCTGAAAACTGAGGACTTAATCCTAGGTTCCCTCTTCTTTTTTCTGTCCATATCCCACCCCTACCTCTGGCCCCTGGTAGGGATTGATTAGGAGAAAAAAAGGAAGTTGGAACAGAAGTAGGGAGATGGGAGCAATGGAGAGGTGAAGAAAAGTTTCAAGTTCACCATTTAGTAAATTTGGACATAGTAGATGAAGAAATACTAAGTGATGGGGTCTCAAATAGTCAGTTGAAATCAAAACAAGTTTCTGATTTGAAAGAATCATTTCCTAGGAACACAGAAATCACATCATTCAGATCTGGTTCAAACTAATGAGGAGAGCTGGGAATATTTACCAAATCATTCCTTTAAAATTCATGTTATTCTTGCTTGGATTTGGGTGTTGTGGTAGAAATGAAAGATAATGTTTTTAAAAATATTTTTATTGTGGTTTTGTGCATTTCATATAATAGGTTTTATTCAAATTTAGACCCCCTCCCACATTTGTGACCCCATAACCCCCCACTGGATTTCATGCATTCTGTCATGTATGTTAAGTCCTATGCAGTCAAGCATTTGTTCCCAGATGTCCCTCAGTGCAAGTTTGTTCACTGGAATCCAGTCAGTCTATGTAGAGTCGCTCCCTTAAAGAAGATCTACTCTCTCTCTCACCCAGCAGTAATCAGTTGCCAATAGTTCTTTGGCTAGGGTTGGGGCAGCTGCCCATTTCCCTCATTCTATGCTGGGTTTTTGTCTGAGTCAGCATGCGTCTTGTGCTGTTGGCACTGTTATCGCAAGTTCACACGAGCAAGTCCCCAGTGACCTGAAAGTTTGTTTCCTTATGTTCATGCACCAATTATGGCTCTTACGATTTTTTCGTCCCCTCTTCCGAAATGGTCCCTAAGTCGTGGGTGGGTGAGGTTTGATATAGGAGTCCTATCCAGGGACACGCACTATGCAGTCTCTGGTTCTCTAAAACATAGCCAGTTTTGCCTTTCGTGTGCATTGCACTTTGTCGTATGAGAAAGTTTTGTTGGTGAGAGTTGACGGATGCATTAGTATTCTCTCTACCTCCTGTTCCACTATGTTCCCTGAGCCTTAGATATAGAGGTTCCACTATAGATGTCACTTAGGGCTGGGCTCTCTCAGGCATATATTCCCTGTGTGTGACCAGATGTGCAATTCTGCAGTAGCCTCCATCTGTTCCAAAAAGAAGCTTCTTTGCTGAGTGGTGTACAGTATACTTGTCAGGGTGGTGTAGGCAGGTCTCAAGCAGGCAGATCAGGAAACCAAGGGCAAAGTGGTGGTAAGGACAGCTTGTGGAAGACCTAACAAACTACTCTAGAGTATTAAGCTAATCAGGGTTAGGAAGCTAGTCCAGAGATCTGAGGTGGAAGAGCAGGAGCAGGCCTGGGCACAAGGTTAGAAGGGGGATAGAATGCAGGGAGAGAGTGGAGTTGCTTAGGCTACAAGGGAATCAAGAGGCAGTGGGGGGGATCTGACTCGCCAGGGTGGTAGGTGTATCTATGGCAGACAGATCAGGAGGCCCAGGGCAAGGCAGGGGTGGGGACAGCTTGTGGAGGGGCTATCAAAGCAAGTTGGAGAATTCAACTGGTCTGAGTGCAGGGGATCAGGGCACAGTGGCTGGGTCTGGACTAAGACGGTAGTCCAGAGAGCTGGGGCAGAAAGAGGAGAGGTGGACCTGGGCCCAAGGCTAGCAGGGGAACGGAGTGTGGGGAGAGAGAGGAGCTGCTTAGGCTGCAGGGAAATTCCAAAAAAGAATATTTTGAAACCTGATCCTGAATACTTATAGAACAAGTATTTTATTCACAGATACAAATTACTGACATTATGTTCTGTCCTCACTCTAGGGTCCTGAGTCAGCTTGGAAAATTTCACATATAAATTGGCTCACAAATTGGTGAGCCAAATGGATAAACCCAAGGCATTGAGCCAGACAGATTTTCATCAGCACTCTCTGTAGACTCAGAGGACTGCCTTGAAATTTCAGAGAAAATTTATTTGTTGCAGTACAGATAGGTTGCCTCAAGAACCCTTTATAACACATGGGCTGTTCCAGGGAACCATTCTCATTAATTTAGGACCAGATCTATTTGTGTGCATTACAAATGAACAGTCTGCTCATTCAGAGTGAATAATATACAAATGTATGCATATGTGTACATATAATGCACTATGCATATGTGTACATATTATGCATTCTTACATATAGATGTATATATTCTGTGTATCTTAAAATGCATCTGTTTTAACTGGGAAAGTAAAACAAGGATGCATGAATGACCGTAACCAGGTACCTTCATCCCTCTCTCCAGGAGGTACTTTCTTCTAGTATATTTGGGAGTTGTTATTCCAAAGACTCAAGACTTGTGACAGCTGATGCTTGCTTGATCCTCTCTCTAGTTTTCTGTTTATTTCCCATTGGCTCATTATTTAGAAATCTCAGAATAACTTTCTAGAGCTGTGGTTGATTTCCACTCCAGGAATAGTGAATCTCTGCTCAGATGACTTTAATCTGATGGAGAAAGTTCTGGAAAGCTTCTTAGAGAAGTTTCTTTTGAGCCAAGTTGTATAGGAGGTAAAGGACGGAATCAGACCAATGAAGCTGCCCTCTCATATGGTGTACTGAGAAAAGAAATGGGGAATTGGAGCTGAGGGCAAAGGGTTGCTAGCAGACATGGTGCACTTACAAGCATGTGAACTGTTTGGATAACTAGAGTCAAGAGACTAGATATGGGCATGAGGGAGATGAATCTGGACAGGTGACACTGTGTGACACTATTCTTTAGGAAACATGATTAAAGATCAACTCATTCTAGATAGGGAACCGACAGTTTAGCGGTATCTGAGGTAGTTAGTTTTTCATGAGAGCATGCTTAATTGTTTTTATGTTGCTGTAACAATGCCACAGAGGGAAGATTTACATGGAAAAAAATTGATTTCTTATAATCTAGAGGCTGGAATGCCTATGACCTAAGGCTACAAGTAAGGGCCTTTGTATTACCTAACCCATGTCCAAGTCCTCAGGACTCAGTCACTTCTCAAAGGTCTTGCCTCTCAATAGTGCTGTTGGGGATTAAATTTCCAACATGTAAACTTTCGGGGGATGCCTCTGAGTCTCAGCTGCTCTGTCAAAAGACAAAAATCACACAGATTAGTTGCAGTGTTCTCAGTTGGTTTTGCTTGTGATTCTAGAACTCCTCAACACTTCCTCCCACAAAGCAGGATAACTGTTCCAAGTGAGCCGAGCAAGAAGAGGCTGCTTTTACAGATAGAGAGAAACTCAAGAAATTAGGAATAATGAACATAGGGCTGGGGACATAGCTCAGTGGTAGACTATTTACTTAGCATGTGAGAGGTGTCAAGTTCAATTCCAAACACTGCACAAGCAAAACAAAAACCAGAGAAGGTCATTTCAAAGTCACTTTCCTTATAAGGCAAGGGAAGAGATAGAGAGAGAGATAGAGAGAGAAAAATATAAAGAGAGAGACAGAGAGGGAGATGGAGAAAGAGGGGGAGGGGAATAGAGAAAGAGACAGAGACAAAGAGGGAGAGAAACAGACTAGTTAACTTCAGGTACTTTCTTGGTAACAATTAAGACAGAGACAAGCTCACTGGCATATGCCCTACTGGGCTGGTTTGGGGCCGTTATTTCTATTTCCCAGTTCCTTGGAAGGCGAGACTCCGGTTGTGAGTCTGCTATGATTTTTAACCTGGTCTGCTGGGACACTGTGCAGGATTTAGCCTCAAACAAAGCTGTGTTCTCATTTTTACTTAGTGACATCTTCTTCGCTTGTCTCACATTCTCCAAGCTTTTCCCATCAACTGCCTGATGGACTCTGTACTTCTGCAATCAAACTAGAAAGAGACAGTATGAACAGCTGCCATCTCTCTCTGGCAGAGCTTTGTGGGTCAGCCCACATCACCAGCTGGGAGCCTGAAGTTGGATTGGCTGCCCTTGTACCAAACTCAGGCTATGTGGTGGTAGGAAGGACAGTTTGGAGGAGGGTTTAAAAAAAAAAATCACAGGTCACTTTGTGCCTGCCAAAGAATGTCGCTTCAGGGATTGTGCAAGGTCTGTTCCCTTTGATTCAGAGGTATGGGCACCGTGGTGGCCTCACACCTCACTAGCTGTGCTGCCTGAGTAAGCAGCGTCCTTTTTTCAGAGCACTGGAGCTCAAGTATGTCAACTAGGAATGGAAAATGAGTACCTTGTAAAGTAAGAATCAGATATTGCATGTGTGCACCATACCATCTGCTCCATAGCCAGAGCTCACAGACAGTGACCCACACCTCAAACTCAATGTTCTTAATTTTTGAGTAGCACTGGATACTTAACTCAGTTTAAAATGAAATTTTGGGGACTGAAAAGATGGCTCAGTGGTTAAAATGTTTGCTGCTCTTACAGAAGACCCAGTTTGGTTCCCAGCACCCACATAATGGCTCACAACCACCTGTAACTCCAATTTCAGAGGATCTGTTGCTCGCTTCTGGCTTTGACACATGGTACATGTACATTTATGCAGGAAAAACACTCATACACTTAAAATAAAGAAATCTGAAAATAAATAAATAGAATGAAAATTTCTCTCACTATGGCCTTTGTTGTGAAACATTTTGTTTGTTCCCATTTTCCATTTTCATAAATGCTGTGCTCAACATTACCATGAATACATTTTAATCTTTTGAATTGTTTAAAGATAAATCCATATAATATGTTTCAGTAGAACAAAAGCTATAAATATTTCTGCATATGTCATCAAATAGAGACCCAGAATACATGAATGAATAATTCCTAAACATGCTGAGTTCATCAGTTATCTTAAAGACATAGTTGAATTAAATGTACTTTTTTTTTTTTTTTTTTGCTAAATAAGTGCAAATGGGATCTTATTCATGTTTGGGGCAGTGTTGTTATAACTAACAAACTAGGCTAACAAGATGGCTCAACGGTTAAGAGCACTGGTTGCTCTGCAGAGGACCAGGGTTTGGTTCCCAGCATGCAAATGGTGGCTAACAACCATCTGAAACGCCAGTTCCAGGGGTTTTGACGCCCTCTTCTGGCTTCCACAGGCATTGCACACGTGGTACACTTACATACATGCAAGCATAACACTCATACACTAACAATAAATAAATAAATAATTTAAAGAGAGGAAAAGAAAGTTTCTAGCAGAATTCACTCACTTCTTAAAAGTCTCAGTATAAACTGATTCACATATTTTAAATGCTATTATAACATTTAAGGCTATTTTGTTTTTCTTTAAATAAAACTACAATTATCTTGCTGGGCGTGGTGGCACATGCCTGTAGTCCCAGCACTTGGGAGGCAGAGGCAGGTGGATCTCTGTGCTGCCTGAGTAAGCAGCGTCCTTTTTTCAGAGCACTGGAGCTCAACTCAGCCAGTGAGTTCCAGGACAGCTGGGGCTACAGGAGACCCTGTCTCAAAAAGACCAAAAAAAGGAAAAAAATACAATTATCTTGCACATGCTTCTATATGAATATTCTTGTCACTTTGACCAGATATCTAGCAGAGCATCTTATGGGGGCAAAGCTTTATTTTGGTTCTGTTTCAGAAGTATTATTTCCTCATGAGGGAAGGCATGACAGAGCAGCACACTTCATGGGGGTGTCCAGGAGTCAGAGAAAAGGGGGGGCACTAGTGCTCTGAGCTTCCTCCTCTCCCCCTTTATTTCATGGGGAACCCCGGTGCATGGATACTGCCATTGACTTCAGACTGGAGCTTTTCCCCTCAATCAATCCTCTCAACAGATGCACCCATGCCAGTCTCTTAGGTGACTCTAAGTCTAGTCCAGCTGACACTGAAGACTAGCCATCAAAACTGTGTCCTGGGAATTTTCTTAACTTCATGATCTATAAATAATATTTCTGTATTTTTCAAGTAGACATAAAAATTAGTTTCTTCATCACAACTTTCAAAAGCAGCATGATAAAAACATGAAAAGAGAGAAAGGGAGCATCCAGCCCCTTCTCCACATTTCCACTTTTCTGTCGGAGGACAACACACTCCCACATCCCCTCACCATTCTGGGCCTAAAGCCTACAGCACTGAATCTCTTTGTTGCAAGTCCGTATTGGCACATGAGAGAGGGTACTCTGTTCTTGGGAGACGTGTGTCCTTGCACACAAGTTCTGGCTGATTTCTCCCCTAAAGCTGGATGGTTTGCTTTGAGGAGCAGACAGTACATAAGAAAACGGGTCTCACAGACCTCTCAGTTATGCGAATTCTCCAACACAGTATTATATTCTAATTTATGCCACATACCTACCTAGAATCATTAATGAAGGATCCCTACCCCATTTCAGAGTCACAAATGTTGAACACATGAACACATTGATGTCTCCCTGGGACCATGCATATGGGAAGACAGTGCTGTGCACACAAGTACTTCTGGCACATGTTGAGTCTTTGTGTGAATTGGAAAATTCCCATGACTTGAGATACTTGAATGACTTCTGCCATTGTATTGTATTTTAATAAATACAAATCTATGATGAATATTGTATTAGTTACTTTTTTGTTGCTGTGATGAAACACTGTGACCAAGGGAACTTATAAAAGGAACAGTTTATTTGAGCTTATGATTCCAGGGGAATTAGAGTCTGTCATGGTGGGGAGGCATGGTGGTAGGAGGTGGCCAGAGCAGGAGCAGAAAGCAGAGGCTCACATCTTCAAGCAGGCACAGGAAACAGAGAGCGACTGGGGAATGTTAAAATCTCTCAACACCCAAAGCCCATCCCCAGTGACACACTTCCTCCAGCAAGGTCATACCTCTTAAGACCTTACAAATCATAGCTATCACCTGAGCACAAAAATGTCCAAATACTTGGAGCCTATGGGGTACATTTTCATTCAAACCACACAAATATTATATGAAAGGTATTATCTAAAATTGTCCACTACTCAACTTACAAACGATATGTGGCAGCCTAGCCAGGTGTGGAGATGGAGACTTCATTGGCAGTCATGGCAGTTAGCAGTTGATCTGACTTTCAAGTGGAAGCTGGAATTCACAGGCTCCCCTTTTGAACCCAAATGGCATTAGATTACCTAGAAAACTAATTCCTTTTGATGTCAGCAAAGGTGGCCCTAGATCTCAAACTGAGTCTTGACATAGGCAGTTATCGCTTTCTTAGAGTAGGAGTGGAGATGTTGGGGGTACCAAATTGCAGAAGCAACTGCAGCCTTTGTGGAGGTCAAGTCCCATAGGAGGACAAGACTACAGCCAGGAAGCGTCCGTTCTACACAAGCTTTTGTAAAATAAAGAAATGGGGCAAGGAGGTAGTCTATTCAATTTTCAAAACACTGAGTATTGATAGTTAGGAAATGAATTTTTAAAATATACACATTATTTAAAAATGTGCACACAGAGGCATATTTCCCACTTTCCCTTCTTACTCTTTTTACTAGATAACCCTGAAGAATTAGAGCACTTGAAGCATTGTCCTGACATAATAGGAAAATAAGAGGTAAAGAATAAAACAGAGAAGAGGAAGTTAAAAGGAAATGGTCTGGACTCATTCTTAGGACACGCCAACAACTATTGGATAGGATGACCTGTGGAATTAGGACTTATATATCCAGTGATATGGTAGACCAGATAGGCCATATGCCCTGACCCGTGGAGCAACAGCGTGGGGCACCGAGACTGAACCTGGAGGAATGAATAGATGGGGGCACGAAGAAATGGAGACAAGACAGTATTCTGATCAAGTCTCTCTTATTGAGCAATCACACAGTGTTAATATAGTAAAGCGGAGGGTGGGGGAAGGTAAAGGGCGGAGAGAAGGTGGCGGGGGCAGGGAGTGGAAGGGGGCAAGGCCCTGCTGGGGAATTTCTACTACAGTCATGAGCC
>NW_008360328.1:2813386-2815175 GCF_000622305.1 Nannospalax galili
GGCTCAGTCATCTCTAAGCGTTGATAGTGGATTTGAATGGGCTTAGATAAAATTGAATCAACCTGTTGTTTGATAAATTTTGTGATCTTATTGAATGCCCAGGGCCCAAGGGAAATTACTATCAGAAGGCTGAGGAGGGGGCCAAGGAGGGGAAGGAGGTAGGGCATGAGTCCACCAAGTCTGGTCCAGAAGGGGTTATCTTGTAGTTCTCAATGTCGCTTTTGTAATTGTTCTTGGAGATTTTTGATCTTATCTCGAACTATGCCAGATTTGTTGGCGTAGAAACAGCACTTTTCCTGTAAAAACAAGCAGATACCTCCCTTTTCGGCAGTTAACGAGTCTAGACCTCTTCTGTTTTGAAGGACTACCTCAGCCAGGCTATCAAGTTGTGTCTGGATCTCTATTATGGTTTCTGAGAGAAGTTGAACATCATCAATCAATTGTTGGGAGAATTTATAGTAGGTGTGGGTGGCCATCCCCAAGCCTGCAGTTCCAGTAGCCAGCCCGGCGGTTACACCAAGTGTGATCATTAAGGAAATCATTTGGACGGCTCTTTTGGGACGGCCTCCCACGTATTCAAAGGCAGGAACGGGGAGGGGCTCGCTGCCTAGAATGATATCTAGATCTGGAAATAAGACGGCGAGGGCACATTGACCTGTCCAATTGACCGGAAGGAAGTTATGTGCCCATCCGCCCCCACAGACAAAGACACTCCCAGCAGGTGGGCAAACATCAGCATCATATGAAACAGAAATGTTTGAGCTGCAGGAAGTTGAATAAATGTTCCCCAAATAGACACGGGAGCCATTTGGGTATGGTGTGGCAGAAACACAGAGTCCGGGTAATATGGGCATGGATTGTACTTGTATGGGAGAAGCTAGGGTGCAATTGTGGGGTGGCTTAAATAGCTCGGACTCTGAGGTATTGGAGATGGTGGAAGCATTAATGATCACAGCAAGGGGTTTGGGGGGGTCCAACCTTTTGGCAGATCCAGCAGCCCTCGGCTATAGAGGGGGCTGTTTGGTTTAGCAACATATGGGTAAGTTCTAGTAAGCTTAGCATCTGTGGGTCAAGGTCTAGTTCTTCTCTATCCTCAGGCAACGCTAAGGGGTGGTAATTGAGTTTAGGGTACAGGGCTTGAACTCTTTGTTCTATCTCCTTATTTACTCTTGTTTGTCGTGCTTTGTCTTGAACCCCACCACCATCCGTATATCCTATGGGGGCCTCTAGGTCCCAACATAGGTCCTCTCCAACATTGCCATGACATTGGGAGGGTGCCAAATTTCCCCCGTCAATGCCCAGGGGTGTCCTGGGTTGTCTTATCCCAGTCCAGTAGGTCTTGTTTCTGTAAGAGCATTCTTGAGCAAAGTCATAGCAAACAGCGTGTATGGTCTGATAGAATGAGGTGCAAGGGCAGGGGCCAGGCTGGCCATTAGCAGGGGGGATCACCTTGGGCTTAAGTATACAAACCCATTGCTGAAATCTGTGAGATGGGCTATTGGTATTTGTATAATGCATCATACGGGCCTGGCGATCCCCACAATCAGCCTGTCTGGTAAAAAATGCCCCGGTGGGAGCCGTGAAGGCCTTGTAGACCCCACAGGTTAAGGGGCAGCCCTGGTATGATGTAAGGCTTAACTTGGCCTGTATTTCCTTCCTCATCCTTCCAAGTAAGGATCTTAGAACTCTGCTTAGGGTGGGAGGTCTGGCCTATTCCTTTTAGATGAGTCATGGAAACCATGCATGGCCACTCCTTAGGCCAGTGTCGCTCAGAGATAATTGTAGCATC
>NW_008360328.1:2817533-2817818 GCF_000622305.1 Nannospalax galili
GTTTAACAAAGGCACTATCTTCAGATTCCCCGACTAATCTTTTGGCCGCGCTGGTGAGGCAGCTGATAAAGTCAGCATATGACTCATCCGGCCCTTGGCGTATCTTAGCCAGCGAGGAAGTGGCAGGCCCCTTAGGGGGAAGACACCGCCATGCCTTGAGTGTGGCATTCTGTAGCTGAGCTAAGAGGCCCGAGGGAAAGGCAGCCTGTATCTTGTTGGAGTCATAGGGGCTGAGACCCAAGAGTTTGTCTCAGGTCCAGGAGCGTGACTCCTTGTTCTCTTTGT
>NW_008360328.1:2819214-2824962 GCF_000622305.1 Nannospalax galili
CCTTTCTTATTATCAGATGTACAATGGCTCTTAAAGCATCACTCCCCTTTTGCAATTAGCTTAATAGGTTTCCCAGGACAAATTGATAATCACTATCCCAAAGATAAATGGACGTCAGTTATCCCAACATTTCGCTGGCTACTGCCTGCCCTGACCTGCGGAGCAACAGCGTGGGGCACCGAGACTGAACCTGGAGGAATGAATAGGCAGGGGGCACGAAGAAATGGAGACAAGACAGTATTCTGATCAAGTCTCATTTATTGAGCAATCACACAGTGTTAATATAGTAAAGCGGAGGGTGGGGGAAGGTAAAGGGCGGAGAGAAGGCGGGGGGAGTGGAAGGCGGCAAGGCCCTGCTGGGGAATTTCTACTACAGTCATGAGCCCTGGTGGTTTCACAAGATAAGGAAGTAAAATGTAGAAAAAATCAGGGCAAGAAAAACATGTTTTTACAAGGCCACCTGGTTGTTTCAAACTGGGGCAGGGGTACACTTAAGGCTTGGCCTCCAACAGCCATACACATATCTAGAAATGCTATGTAAAATATCGCAAGCATATTATAGAAGAAGAAATGAATTAACAAGGACATAAAAGAAATCACCCTCATTAGAAAATGAAAGGGCCCTCTACAGTGGTGCATTGCCTGTAGCTCCACAGAGCTGTGTCTCTAGTCCTGAAAGCTAAAAGAACAGAACATTTTCAGTGCTTGCAAATTTTTAAGTCCAACAATAATAGCTCACCTTTATTGAGTGCTCTTATGTTCTAGGCATTTTTCAAAGCATTTGATGTTTATTAATCACTTTACAATAACTTTGTTAGATGGCTATAATTATAATCTTTTTTTTCAAATGAGGAAACTGAAAGTACAGAGAGTTGAAGTAATTTATACAAAGTTACACTGTTAGTAAGATGAAATTGAGCCCAGGATATTGGTAGAAAAGCTTGTGTGGGTTTTGTTGGTTGGTTGATTGATTGGTTGGTTGGTTGTTTTTGAGACTGGATCTCATGTAGCCCAGGCTGGACCCAAACTCTCTATGTAGCCAAAGATGGCCTTGCACACCTAATCCTCCTGCCTCCACAGCCCAATTATTGGGATTACAGAGGTGCACCACCATACCCTACTACAAGCCTGTGTTTTCAGTTGTCACATACTTCAGCCTTCATTCTTCAAATAACTGATCAAAAAATGAATAAAAATTGGAATCTACTTGAAGCAGATTAATGTTCAAAACACTTAACGTTGTAGAATGTACTTCATGGTGACTTTATAGTCTAAATATTTACAATTACAAAGGGGAAACACATAGCAATAACTAATAAATGCCGTTTCAAACTGAAGTGGTTTCAAACTTACCCAGCTGTGGTAGTGCACACCAGCACTTGGGAATCTGACTCAGAAGGATCATACAAGGTCAAGGTTAGCCTGAAACCATGAAACCATGACTAGAAAAGGGGAAAGGAATGAAAAACAAAAATAATCGAAGAAACATTTTTTGAATTAAAGAAATTAGAGGAAATGTTGATAAAATTAGAGGCAGAGAATAGTTGTTTAGAGAACAGAAAAATACGAGACAACAAAAATCCTGGTGAGAGAATTTTAAAATTTGGAATGCAAAAGAAAATATAAGTCCAGGAGAGATTTTAAATGAATTTTTGGACATCTTTTGGTCATTGAATTTAAAAACTTAGGCAAAATGGACAATTTCCTAAAAAACACAAATATTATTTACTAAACTTACATTATAGGAAAAAAAAATTAGAAAACTCAATGTATCCGAACATGAAAGGAATTGAATTCAGAGTTTAAAATTCACTCAGTAAATACATGAACAGACACCAAGCTGATCAATTTACATGTAGATTTTAACACTAACTTAGTTCATAGATTAAGCATTAGGATACAAAAGAATTCTAAAACCTGACCTGATTTTTTTAATTTGAAAAAGTCTATAAGAGATTTCTCACTGCATTATAGTAATAATTCAAATATCTAAGTCTCTTATTTTTAGCATAAAAAAATCAGTTTTCCCTGGCATTCAAACACTAACTTCAGTGAAATTCTAAATATTACTCTTGCGGCAGTATTGTGGGAGAGTATTATATTCAACCTTACAAGCGAGGAATGTTCTAGACTATAAGAAGTTTGAAACTTATTATAAGCTCTCTTAATTAACAAGTTATAAGTTCTCTTAGTTTTTATTTGGTAGATCCTTAAGAGTTGAAGGATGCACAGGATTATAAAAATAGTAAAAAATGCTTAGCTTTTTGTGTTAATACAATCTGTCCGTAGTCTGAAATACAGCTGACAACGGTGTCCCATTGTCCTGCCATCCCTCAAAATTCAGAGCTCAGGCTAGGCAGGGCAGTAGGTGTGTTAAAATGGCGGCCACTGGGCACTATGTTTCCACTCCAAAGAAGCAAAATCCTTTTGCCCGGAGATAAAAACTTATGTGACAAGCTGTTCTAATTTGTATTCTGTTGATATGATAAACACCCATGAACAAAAGTAACTAGGGGAAGAAAGGGTTTATTTTGTTACAGATTACAGTCTGTAATTGGGGGAAACCAAGGCAGGAGCTTGAAACAGACGCCACAAAGGAACACTGCTTGCTGACTTCCTCCCTAGCACATGCTTAGCTAGTCTTTTTATCCAACCCAGGCCCCCTCCCTTAGGGATGTTACCACTGACACTGAGCTGGGCTCCCCCACATCAATTTAGCAATGGAGAAAATGCCCTCCCCCACATACTCACAGGCCAATCTTATGGAGGAAGTCCCCCAAGTAATGTTCCCTCTTCCCAGGTATGTCAAGTTGACAAGATTAGTGATCAAACAAGTTTGCAAGATAACTGATAATAGCTTCAGGTTTTAACCTCTTACCATGACTTGGGAAATGCTTTTTAATAATGCAAGTTAGGGGCTGGAGAAATGGCTCAGTGGTTAAGAGTGCTGACTGCTCTTGCAGAGGACCTGGGTTCGATTTCCAGCACCCACATGGTGGCTAACAACTGTAACTCCTGCAGTTCCAGAGGATTCAATACCCCCTTCTGACCTCCATGGCATTGCATGACATGGGTGCACTTACATACATGCAGGCAATACACTCATATGCATAAAATAAAAATAATAAAATATTTAATTCGGGTTAAAATCCAATAAAAATAAAAATACTATGAAAATTATATGTAGCCCCATACACTCTGCAGAGTACCTTCTCCCTTGGTGCTCTATGCATGTATTTAATTGATTAGTTGCTTAATTAGTTTTTGTGGTACTGAGGATTGAACCTAGGGCCTCACACATTCTTGTTACCTTGACTGCTGAGCTACACCCCAAGCCCTCTTTTTACTTTCTCTTTTGAGATAAGTTCTCACTATCTTGTCCTGCCTAGCCTTGAACTCACTCTCTATCCCAGGTAGCCTTGAACTTGCAATCTTCCCATGTTAACCTTCATAGTAGCTGAGATTTCAGGCTTGACCCATAGGCCTAGTTAATTTTGTATTATTTTTATCAATCTAGAGTTCTTAACCTAGACTGATGCTTAATGCTATGGAGGTTATAGTCCACTAGCCATAATGTGAGAGATTATAAGATCCAATTCCCTTTACCAAATCTACACTCTGGAATATGTCAATGCCTTTTTATGAAATTCAACAGAAGGGCACTCAAGCTCTTGTCTGGATACTTTGGAATTTACTGAGAAATTTTCCTAATGAGGCTTTTGAAATCTGTTTTAGTTGGGATGTTTCTAACTGGGGGTGGGTGGGATACACAATTACTAACTGGACCAGCCAAACTGGACTTCAGAAATGAAATCTGGCTAGCAGACATCTACTAAAGACATAAATAGAGCAGGCTCCACAGTTCATTGGCTCCTAAGCTTGTGGTTAAGACCCTCATTAGTTTGTAGCCGCAGGGCTCTGTAATTTTTATGTCTGGTTCCCCTTTTGGGTTGTAGGACAACTGCCAGTTATAGCACAGCCTGTTTTCTTTCTTACATCTAGCAGAGAGAAAAAGCCCTTCTCTCCATAGTAGGCAAGACTTTATCTTCAAACTTTGTTCTTTTACAACACCCCTAAACAGATGGCAGGCCTGGGTGTCAGAAGCAGGACCAGGCTGGTCACTTAAGCTCTGGCCAGCCCTTAAGGCTCATGGCTGCAACAGAAGGGAAAGGGGTGGTGGTAAGAAATTATCCACTCACCCCATAGAAGACAGGCTCAGAAACTTGTTTTCCCTGAAGTGACGCTTGACTGTGCATTCATTCTGAAGTCACTAAGATAGAGGAATTCCAGAATTTCTTCTGGTTAGTGTCTAAAGCAGATCGATGCAAAGCTTATGGTTCAAGCTGGAATTTTTGTGAGATATCAAGCAATTCCTAATATGTCCATATTGGAACATAAAATACTATACACTGACTTTTTTCAGTCTGTTTGGGGGAAGTGTTTTGATTGTTAAGACAAAGGATTTAAAACTTAAAGTAGCATCTAAATATTAAAGATGGTAAGTATGTCTATCTGCAGGCACAGAAAGAGTCATTGTGATAAATCTTACTGGAAAACTCAGGCTGCTCTAGTGATAGCTATAAGCAAAACCTTACTCCTAAAACCCAAGGACAGCACTGTGTTCTGCAGGAAAATGTTCAGTGTATTATCATCTATGTACATGGAACACATACAACTTTGTGCCTCTTTAAGATTTGTGTGAGGAAGTATAAATTGTTATATGCTGATCATAACAAAATTTAGCATCAATAAATAGGTTTACATTTTTAAAAAGATTATTTATTTTGTGTGTGTCCCCATGCATGAACATATAGAGCATATGTGTGCCATGGCAGCCATATGGAGATCAGAGGACAACTTGTGGGAGTTGCTCCTTTCACAATGTGGGTTCCAGGGATCAAACACAGATCATCAGGCTTAGATAAACACTGTGCTGTCTCACCAGCCCAATAAATAGTTTTTTAATCATTATTTATTTTTTTAAATTTTTAATAACTACATGATTAAAAGAAGCATTTCACTACATCTTTAACATTCAGTAACACACTCCAGAGCAAGACTACATCTCTTTCACAAGTGGGTGCAAGTTTCTAGGGTTCACAGTTGAGTTAATTCAGTTATACAATATTGAACTCAGTATAAGCCCTGTAAGAAATAAAATTGAATGAGTTTTTACCCTTTAAAGAAGATCTCCATTTCATTTTAAAATATGCTGTTTCCTACATTTTTACTCATTGTTTTTGCTACTAGCATTGAGATGTTGGCTCATGCATCTGTAATCCGTATGTATCTATTACTGGTCATAATCGGTTGCACTTGGATCCTTGGTGCCTGTGTATGTCTATAAAGTCATTGGGTAGATTTCAATGATAATGTTTATCTCTGCTACTAATTAGCATGACACAAATTTCCATGCTTCCTCCTCAAATATGATACATTTTTTAAATTTGATTTTGTGTGTCTGTGTGTCTGTGTCTCTGTGTGTATATCACACAGAACATCCAAAACCGTCTTATTCAACTATACACCCACTTCCCGGATGGCACCCTCCCACACCTGCCCTCCCCCCACTAGAGCTCTTATACTCTGGTATCCCTGCTACTGTCTTCTGTGTTGTCTGCACCCCCATCCATTCCCCACTACTTGCCCTTCTGGTGAATCTAGTCAGTCTATCTAGAGGTCTTTGTTTTAGGAGGGTCAGCTGTTCCTCATCTAGCAGCAATCAGTTGTCAGTATTCCTTTAGATAA
>NW_008360328.1:2825067-2826823 GCF_000622305.1 Nannospalax galili
GATCTCCTATCTGCCATTGTTGCTTATTATGTAGCCTTTAGCTATGCATATGGACTCTTAAAAAATTATATTGGCCCCTTTAATCTTTGGTTATACTTTCCTTTTGGGTGTTTAAGGCCATACACTTGGCCCAGAAAACCAATTTATTTTTAATCTTAAGGCCATTTGAGGATCTGTTCCTCAGGGGTCACTTGGACTTGGGAGGAGCCCCTGGCTCCTTTCTTTTACCAGGTCTGTCTATATGAAGATAAGTCAAAGGTCCTGCTCGACCATGGCTGGCTTTGCTTGGAAGCATGGAGGAAATGATTCCTCTGTATTGACCCTCCTCTTTGTAGACTGGACACTGGTTCAAGTCCATCTGGTGGGGGTCTCCTTGGCCTCCTTGATCAAGAAGACAAGTGACCCACTACAATTACAGGACATTTTGAGAGATTCTCATAATCCCCTGGAACTAGTTGACCTAGGAGGGCAAGGAGCAAAAACTGTCCTTTATGTCCCTCTGACCAAATTAGTATAGGCCTCAAAGTATGTCTGTTAAACATCCAAGAAGGTTAGTTCCACCAGTCAGGTATTTGTAATTACTGTGTGTCATGTAGATAAATCTTGGGCAAAGACCAATTGTTCTCAGATAAACCTTACCTAGACGTATATTTCTTGATCTGGCATGTATAAATTGTCAGTAGGTTGTTGGAGTAATATGGTTCCCTCTGGTTTTTAAAACTAGCTAGGCATTATTTATCTCTTGCATTGTCTCACCCCTCCATCATGGTTTTCCCACTTAAGGTGCCCCCATTTCCCTGCTTTCCCCCTTAATAATACCCTTATCCTATGGTCCTACCTCCCTTGAGCTCTTTCTTTCCCTTTATCCCCTAGATTCCTGATATACCCTTCCCTCCCCTCTCCCTTAAACTAACCCAAATTTTATCCATATCTCCCTTATTTCCTACTGTTCTTCTCTTTCAGGTTCTTTCTTTTCCTTTACCTCCCGGTTTCCTTACCATAATCCTGGTTCCTGTAGTTATGTCTGGATACATACTCACTTATCAGGGTTTGGTCCTAGGATCCACATATGAGGGAGAACATGTCTATTTTTTTTTCTGAGTCTGAGTTACTTCACTTAATATAACAGTTTCTAGTTCTATCCATTTACCTGCAAATTTCATGATTTCATCTATCTTTACTGCTGAGTAAAACTCCATCATATAAATGAACCACATTTTCATTATCCACTCGTCAATTGAGGGACACTTAGGTTGCTTCCATCTCTTAGTTATTGTGAAGAGAGCAGCAACAAACATGGATGTACACGTGTCTCTGCAATAGGATGAGTTCTTTGGGTATATGCCAAGGAGTGGTATAACTGAGTCAAATGGTAGGTTCATATGTAGTTTTTTAGGAGTTCTCCTCACTGATTTCCAAAGGGGTTGAACCAGTTTGCAGCCCCACCAGCAGTGGATGAGTGTTCCCCTTTCCCCACATCCCCTCCAACATTTGGTATCATTTGTTTTCTTGATCTTAGCCAGTCTGACTGGGGTAAGGTGAAATCTTAAAGTGGTTTTAATTTGCATTTCCCTAATTATTAGTCATGTTGAACATCTTTTAAGATGGTCTTAGCCATGTTTTCTTCTTCTTTTGAGAATTCTCTGTTCAGCTGCTTAGTCCATCTTTTAATTGGGTAACTTCCTGTCTTGATTCTCTGTTTTTTGAGTTCATTATATATTCTGGATATATATTCTGAATGTGTTAATAATTTCTA
>NW_008360328.1:2826845-2827686 GCF_000622305.1 Nannospalax galili
CTGAACATGCTGTCTTTCCTCCAGTTAATGTTCTTTGCCCCTTTGACAAATAGCAGGTGGCTGAAATTGCATTCACTCATATTTGGGTCTTCAATTTTGTTCCATTGATCTATGGGTCTATTTTTGTGCCTGTACCATGTTGTTTTTATGACTATAGCTCTGTAATACAGCTTAAAATCTGGTATAGTAATCCCCTCGGCATTACTCTTAGGGCTCAGGGTTGCTTTGGCTATCTGAGGTCTTTTGTGCTTCCATATGAATCTTAGGATGTTTTTTTCCAATTCTGTGAAAAGTATCATGGGGATTTTGATTGGCATTGCATTGAATCTATAACTGACTTTTAGTACGATGGTCATTTTTACAATATTAATTCTTCCAATCCACGATCATGGGAGGTCCTTCCATCTTCTGATGTCTTCCTCAATCTCTTTCTTTAAAGATTTAAAATGTTTATTGTAGAGCTCTTTAATGTCTTTGGTCAGGTTTATTCCAAAATATTTTTTTTTTTTGCAGCTATTTTGAAGGGGAGTGTTTCCATGTGCTCTTTCTCTGATTGCTTGTTATTGGTATATAGAAAGGCTACAGACTTTTGTAGGTTAATTTTGTAACCTGCCACATTACTGAACGTGTTAATAATTTCTAGAAGTTTTCTGGTGGAAATTTTGGCATCTCTTAGATATAATGTATCGACTGCAAAAAGGGATAATTTGATCTCTTCTTTTCCAGTTATTACTCCTTTAATTTCTTTTTCCTGTCTTATTGCTGTAGCAAGAGTTTCAAGTACTATGTTGAAAAAGTGAGGAGATAGAGAACATCCTTGTCTGGTTCCGGATTTTAATGG
>NW_008360328.1:2829561-2835976 GCF_000622305.1 Nannospalax galili
ATTAATCCAGGTCTTAAATCCCTGTAGTATTGTTTTTATGAAGTTGGGTACACCAGAGTTTTGTGACGATATGTTCATGATTGTAATAGCTTCTTGATTTATTGTTCCTTTGATCAGAATAAAGTGGCCTTCTTTATCTCTTCAGATTTTTTTAAAAGTCTATTTTGTCAGATATTAGAATTGCTATGCCTGCTTTTTTCTTAGTACCATTTGCTTGGTATATTTTTTTCCATCCTTTCACTTTAAGATAGTGTCTATCCTCGAAAGTGAGGTGAGCTTCTTGCAGACAACAAAAAGATGGGTTTTGTTTCTTAATCCATTCACCTAGTCTCTGTCTTTTGACTGGGGAGTTCAGTCTGTTAATATTTAAAGTTATTAATGAAAGATGGATATTGAATCCTGTCATTTTAATTTATGTTTACATTCTTGATATAGCTGCACTTTTCCACAGTTATACCTTCATTGGATTTCTTTCTGCAACCCCTTGTGTATAGTCATTCCTTTCTTCAGCTCTTTGTATTGCTCCCAGAACTCTCTGAAGGGCTGGTTTTGTGGACAAGAATTCCTTCAGCCTATTTATGTCATGGAAGATTTTTCTTTACCCTTCGACTATAGCAGACATTTTGGCTGGGTATAGTAATCTAGGTTGGCATCTGTGGTCAATTAAAACCGGTAATGCTTTGATCCCGGCTCTTCTGGCTTTCATAGTTTAAGGTGAAAAGTCAGCTGTAATCCTAATGGGTTTTCCTTTATATGCGACTTGTTGGTTTTCTTTTGCAGCTTTTAGTATTGTCTCTGTTTTGTAGTGGTCCTGTCTGGTGTTCTATATGCTTCTTGTATTTGTATGGGCATGTCTTTCTTTAATTTTGGGAAATTTTCTTCCACGATTCTGTTAAAGATCTGGTACATGCCATTATCTTGGGATTCTTCTCCTTCCTGTATTCCTATGATGCATAAGTTTGGTCTTTTTATGGTGTCACACAACTCCTGCATATTCCATTCTTGTGATATCTTAAATTTTTCATAATCTTTGCTTCAGTGGTTTACGTTGTCCACTTTATCTTCCAGTCTTCATACTGTTTTCCATTTCATTCATCCTATTGGTGAGGCTTTCTCCTGTCATTTCTAATTGGCTTACTGAATGTTTCACTTCCTTCTTCATTTCAGCCTGAGTATTCTTCAATATTTCTAGCTCTTTTCTGAATTCATTCAGAAGTTTATCCCTATCTTCCTTCAGTTCTTTGATTTCTTTGTTTGTTCTTTAAATTCACTGAATTCTTTTATCATGTTTATAATCTTTCTTTTGAACCAACTGGGTTGGTCTGGATGCAAAGGATCAGGAAGCAGTGGTGGTTCCCCAAGTGCCTGGGGTGCCAAGACAAGGAATGGGACAGGACCTAGGCTAGGAGGAGAGATGGTAGGGGGAGATGGGAGGGTGATGAGGCTGGGGAAGTCAAGGCATGGTTGGCATGATTGGCTTACCCCAGAGAGAAGCCTGTGGTCAGAGAGAGGCCTGCGGGTGGTGCAGGCCCAGGAAAGTAGAGGGAGGTGAGGGTGGGGCCAGGCCCAGAGGGCTCCTGTGGACCCAAGAAGGAACTGAGTTGCTCTGAATGCAAAGGATCAGGAAACAGTGGTGGTTTCCCCAGTGTCTGGGGCGCCAAGACAAGGAATGGGACAGGACCCAGGCTAGGAGGAGATACAGATCAGGGAAGGTGGAAGGGTGAATGAGGCTGGGGGTATCAAGTCCCGGAGGGTGCGATCGACTTACCCCGGAGAGAGGCCTGCAGTCAGAGAGAGGCCTGCAGGTCGTGCAGGCACAGGGAAGCAGAGAGAGGTGAGAGGGATAAATAGTTTTTAAAAAGCTCTGCAGAGTTCTCTCTAAAGTCCTAAGGTTATTAGGGTTGGGTTTTTTTGGGGGGGGCGGTTGCATGTCCTTTTTCATTTAAAATATTTGAAAATAGGTATGGGCAATTTTGGCTGCCAACCTGACTGCATTGAAAGAGTCCTAGAAAATTAGCAAAACACCCACGTCATAGATGTGTCTGTGCCAGTGTTTCCAGAGGCAGATGGCCTGTGGGTTAGTAAACATGGTAGTGCCACCCAGGATGCTGGTGGGTCCCAGATGGAATGAGATGAGGAAGAAGGAAGGTTGTCCATGGGTACAAGTTCAGTTCTTCTTGAGTGGGTACAAGGGTTGCTGTTGACATCATCCATGGCCACCAGCCTTCAGCTTCTCCAGTCTTAGAATGTGGACTGACACATATGAGTCTCTAAGCCTCTGGCTGGAGCCACATCATTGTTCCCCTTCTTTCTAGGCTTCCAGCTTCCAGCACTGGGCAGCTGCTGTTTTCTCTAGCTTTCTAGTTTATAGACAACCTGAGACTATCTGATAGTGTAACCAGTCTAATAACTCCCCTTTCGTAATTATTGGATTTCTATTGGTTCCATTCCTTTAAAGAACTAATAAAACATGCATCTTTTATAAAAATCCAAATGGGAATGCATACTTCATCTGACTTACTCATTTTCATTCACAAGATGCCCCGACAGAGTGGCCTCAGCTGTATGGATTAGGTCTCAAATCTGGGAGTAGAGGTGGGAGGACAGCAGATCAGTTTAGATGAGGGACAGCATAAGAAGACGCTGGGGATCAAACTCAGGGCTTTGTCCATCTCTCAGGCAGGAAAGATGCAATACAGGAGGAAAGTGCCTCACACCTGTAGTGACAGGAAAAGCTCACAGGAAGAGCTGAAAATGATGGGGCCAAGAGGGCCTCACAGAACAGTCAGAAGTTGATTATAGTCTTTCCACAAGTCAGAGACCAAGTGAGTAATTTTACTGTGTTACTGAAAAAAGTTACTTCATGGATGAAGGTTTTCACTTTGTTTTTCTATTCATGTGTATTGAATGGACTACTTTGGAGAAAAAGCCTTACATCCTGGTAAATTGGAGATTCTCTAACTCACCACTAGATGGACCCTTTATTTGGTATTTTTGTCTTTCAAGAAAAGCAACAATTCTATAGTGAAATCTTTCTAACAGATTTAGACCACTGATTTTTATTTTCTTTTATATTTTTAAAACTATTTTATTTGCTATTTTTATATTATGTGTATGAGTGTATTGCCTGCATGTATGTGAGTGCACCTGTGTCATTGCAGAGGTCAGAAGAGGACTTTGATTCCCCTGGAACAGGAGGTAAGAACGGTTCGTAGCCACCATGTGGTTGCTGGGAATGGAACCCGGGTCCTCTGCAAGAGCAGTCAGTGCTCTTAACCACTGAGCCATCTCTCCAGGCCCTAGACCACTGAATTTTTAAAAATTACTTGTTTTTTTAAAAAAACAAAAATCACATTAATAATAAAATAGAATTATGTGTTTAAATAATACCAGTGAAAACAAATATCTGTATAGGCAAGGTGTCTGTGTTTGAGGGGTATTTTTTTTCTTCTTATTAAAAACATTTTAAATTGTTTATTTATTTTTATTTTATGTGTATGACTGTTTTGCCTCCATGTACATAAGTGCACTACATGCATGCAGTACTAGTTGAGGTCTTAGAAGGGCATCAGATCACCTAGAACTGGAGATACAGATGGTTGTTAGCTGCCATGTGGGTGCTGAGAACTGAGCCCAGGTCCTCTGCAAGAGCAGTCAGTGCTTTGAACCTCTGAGTCATCTCTCCAGGCCCAAGGGGTTTTTCTTTTTAGACAGGGTCTCCTAGGCTGTTTTATAGGCTGGCCTGAAATGCACTATGTAGCCAAGGATGACCTGGCACTTCAGATCCTCCTGCCTCTACTTCCTGAGTGTTGGAATTACAGGTGTGCACCAACACACCATGTTTTTGCAGTGCTGGGGATCAACTCAGGGCTTTGTGCATGCAAGACAGGCACTATACCAACCGAGCCCCATCTCCAGCTCATCTCCTAGGCAAGGTGGGGAGGGGGGGGTTGTTGTTTATTTGCTTGCTTGTTTGGTTGTTTAGTTTCAGCTCTGGGGATCATCGTGCATGTCTGGTAAATGGTCTACTGCTGAGCTACACCCCCAAATGAACAAATGAACATCTCTATAAACACCCCCAGCCTTAAGAAACAAAGTACAACTAAATAAGTCCTGAAGCCAATAGCATGTCCTCTCTGATCCTAGTCTCCTTTGCACATGAATAGGTAATCACTATGAATTATAAATTAAGAGCTATTCTAAACATTCATTTACAATATCTGATATAGTTCTAAATCATATATTTAATTTGCTCAAGCCTGAGCATTATATTAAAACCCTCATGTTGTATATATTTTCCCTGACTTCCTTTTTATAACTATTCTATTTCCACGATTCATGTATGTTGAACTCATGTAGACAGCATGAATTTTTATGCCACCAACATAAATGAATATGGACTTGTAGCTTAAAATTCCCAGGGAATTTTTTTCTTTCTTTTCCTGTTTATCCCCAAGCTTCTCATACACAGAAAAGTTTCCCTGTAAGTGTCTAATTCCAATACTGGACTTTCTAGAATCCTGGCTTATGCTAGAATCTTGGATTCTGTTTTCTACCCTTCTCAAGGTTCAGACTTAGTCTCCTATTAGGGGGTCATTAAATCCCAAGTTCCAGGCCTTCCAATTATGAGTCATTAGAGACTGTTTCTCCTAGTCTGATGGTTACAAAAATCCATATTTAAAAGCCCTACAGTTTTTTAAATCCACCAGAGACCAGAGAAAAGACATAACCTAAGTAAACTTAACTCTAGAACTAAAAATCTCAAAAGTTGAAGAGTCTTTCTTCCAGAGTGGTGCCGTGTAATTGTTTTCATCCTAGCAGAACAGCCCACAAAGGAAGGAATATATCATAGTGGTGGTAAGGAGACACAAGCCATGTCTAATGAGTCTTTAATGACTGTATAAATTAAAATGTTAGGCCCTAACTTCAGGAAAGTGAGCTCCTGCCTTCCACATGTTCCCACAGGCTTATCCCAAGGACACTTGGGTGGCATACTGCAGTGTGCGAAGAGAGGCTTGGAGGACAGGAACGTAAGGTGCTCTGCCCTTTCTCAAGTTAAAGCAATGACCCATTGAAGGGTAGAGCAGGGCAGGAAGAGCAGAGAAGTCTCCCTAGGAACTCTGGACTTTCATTGATGCAAGCAGGGCAAAGTCTTATAACAAATGGGAGTAGATCTGAGGGGCGAAGAGAAAACTTCAGTTCATCATTATAAGTTGGAATCTTGACTATGAAGCAGAGAGAAATTGTCCATGGTTCAGAAAGCTGGTGTTTGTGCTCTAAATCAGCAAAAAGTAAAAAATAAATTTAAAAATCTGATGCCTTGTTGAAGCTTACTTGGTGCTTCTGCAAGTATAGGGATTGCTAACTTTCTAACAGAAGAAAGGTTGAGTGACTTTCCAGGGAATATATAATTTACTTCAACCTTCTCTGTTCTTTTATGTACTGAGTCCAATGTTGAATTAAAACTATGAAACACAGGGCTGGAGAGATGGCTCAGTGGTTAAGAACACTGACTTCTTGCAGAAGGCCCGGGTTCGAATCCCAGCACCCACATGGCAGCTAACAACTGATCCGACAGCCTCTTCTGTCCTTCGCGGGCATTGCACGACATGGGTACACTTACCTACATGCAGGCATAACACTCATACACAGAAAATAAAAATAATAAATAAAACATTTTAAAAAACCTGTGAAACACACAAAGAAGATGGAGTCCCTGTCCAGGAGATGAAGAAACAGACCACCTCCTCCAACATGGATTAGATATTGGAATTATCACACAAAGCTTTGAAAATAACCATGAAAATGTGGTAAAGGATGTAGGGGGGAAAGGTAGACAGCCTACAGCCTTAATGAACATATGAGCACCAACAGAGAGATGGACACTGAAAATGGACCAAATGAAAGTGCTCGAAATGGAAAATGTATCAGGAATGCAAAATTCATTCAGTGGGATCAGTAGTGGCCTGGAAACAGAGATAAACCTGAAGATAGTGTGTATCCCATAGACTAAAACACACAAATATAAGAAAAAAGTAAAACCAAGCGTCTGTGATCAATGAGACCCATATATGTAGAGCATTGGAGAGAAGGGGACAGGATTAGCCAGAAGAAATACTTCAAGGAATAATTTGAAATTTCAAAACCTGTTTAAAAATACCAATCACCAAACCCCAAGAAAGATAACCATATGCTTGAATGTACGTGTGGGTGAGTGTACATGCACAGTACCACATGCCTATGAACAGCACATTCAAACTGATGAAAACCAAGGTAAAGAGAAAAACCTCAAAGCAGTCACTGTATACTCCCCGTGGGAAATTAATTTGAATTACCATTGACTTCCCATAGAAATAGTATAGCCAGAAGACTCTCTCTCTCTCTCTCTCTCTCTCTCTCTCTCTCTCTCTCTCTC
>NW_008360328.1:2835994-2840936 GCF_000622305.1 Nannospalax galili
TGTGTGTGTGTAGAAACTATATTGGTTTTCCAGGACCAATGTGGAGTTTTCCAGTCAGTGGAGTGGCTTAAACAACAGAAATGAACTTTCTTAAGTTCAGGAGGCTTCAACCACGGGACTGGTCAGCAGGCCTGTTTTCTTCTGACTTCTCTCTCCTTGATTGCTTTTCCACTGTTCGTATATGCTCATTCCTGGGGTGTGTGTTGCCTTTGGATTTCTTCTTACTGTTATTCTTTGACAATTTCATACATATATAATAGATTTCCCCCCCCCATTATTCTGTCTCATTCCCCCTCCCACTTCTGCTAAGCTCCTTCTTCCCAAGAAGTTCTCCTTCTATTTTCATGTAAAAAGGTAACTTTCAAATGCTTGAAGAAAAAAAGCCAACCTAGAAATATAATATAAAGTATGCAAAATATATCCTTCAAAGGGATGGCAAAGACGTTTTCAGATGGACCAGAGACATTTCATCTCTGGAGGAGCACCATGTGGGTAACAGTGTCCATGCTCAGTGTGAAGAGCAGTGGCACCAGATGAAGAAAGGGATTAAGATCGCAAGGACTGCACATGGGTGATTTCAAAAGTCTAGTTGTATTATACTGAAGAGATAAACACAGTTACATCTAGATTCCTGTACAAAATTATAGATTATTAAAAAACCCAGTGTTTGTGAACTTTATAGAACATACATTCACACACACATACACACCTATATAATACATATATGTAAATTCACAACAAGAACACAAAGTATGAATGAGGGTAAATAGACCCTTACTATTGTCAGTCTTATGTTGACAATATTGTGAGTAATCTTATATTGTTCACAAGGTAGTATAATACTAGTTTTAGGTAGATTATTATTTTAGTTTTCTTTCTGCTACTGTGCTAAAACACGTCATCTAAATGCAACTTAGGGGAGGAAAGGGTATTTTTTTTTTTTAGTGTACAGGTTATAGTCCATCATGGAGGAGAGTCAGGGGAGGAACTCAAGCAGGAACTTGAAGTGGAAACTATAAAGAAACAAAGCTTGCTGGCTGGCTCACAGGCTCATGATTAGCTAGCTTTCTCTCATTATTTAATTCATTAATTTATTAATTAAATTTTGTGAATTTAATACAATGTATTTTGATCATATTCAGACCCAATCCCCTCTTACTATGCCCTGCCAATTTCATGTCCTCTATATTATTGCTATTATTAATTTTGGTCTATTTTGAGACAGGGTCTCCCTGTAGCCCCAGCTGGCCGGGAACTCACTATGTAGACCAGGCTGTCTCTGAACTCCCAGAGATCTGCCTGCCTCTTCTATATTATTTTTTAAGGCCTATTTAGTCTAATTTGTGTCCCCAAACGCCCTCTTGTGTGGGTCTATGCCCTGGAGCCCAGTCAGCCTACCCAGTGTCACACCCTTAAAGAAAACTGACTCTTCCTCTCCTAGCAGCTATCAGTTACCTACAGTTCCTCAGTGAGCGCTGGGAATGCTTACCGACCTTCTCACCTCTATGCTGAGAATTTGTCTGCCTTGTGTTTATATAGGTGTTGTACATGCTGATACAATTGCTGTAAATTCATCTGGGTAACTTCTCTGCTATCTAGAAAACACTGTTTCCTTGTGGTCATCCACCACCTCTGACTCTTACAATCTCCCCTCCCACTTCTGCAATGCTCCCCAAGCCTTGAAAGGCAATGGTTTGATATAGGTGTCCCATTCAGGGCTCAGTACTCTGCAGTCTCTTATTCTCTGCACACTGACCAGGTGTGTCATGTCTGTGTTAATCACCATCTGCTACAAGAAGAAGCTTCTCTGGTGACAGTTGAGAGATGCATTCATTTATGGGTATAACTGTAGGAATGACTTTTATAATATGTCCCTAATATGGACTAATGACTTTCACCTACACTTGTAACCAACAAGTTATAATGTAAACAAGCTCACTGAGTTATCTGCTCATTTTGTGACCCAGCCACTTGAACTTAATCCCTCAGAACCCAGCCATCTTTCTATCCAAGATAGTGAATGAATGTGGGTACACATGATAAACATATCAAAGCTCTGAAAACAGTGAGAACTGAGAAATCTGTGTGTGTGTGTGTGTTTGTGTGTGTGTGTGTGTGTGTGTGTGTGTGTGACATTATAGGCCTAGAGATCAAAATGAATATTCTCTGATAAGATAAGGATGGGTCCTAGCTTCTAGTTATCTCTTTCAATTAAAAATGGGCAAGGTGATGGCTCACGAGCACAGTTCCCAGAGAAATTAGAAGGGACAGGTTCTCAGAATTTGAGTCTATTCTTGGTCTTAAAATAAATTCCAAGAGTCACTGTTTCTTTATTCAGGCATAACTGTAATGTGGCTTAGTAATGCCACATAAGTCATTAAGAGTCAGTTTAATACTTTGTCCATTTAGCAGAATAATAGTAATATATTTTCTCCTATGGCCTGTGGCTTGTCTAGCCGTAGGTTCCTAGGCCTGATATCAATGCCAGGTATGGGTTCCATCATGTGAACAGAACTTAAATCCAATTAGAAAGAGGTTGATTACTCACATAACACTTGTGACACTATTCCACCAGTGGGCATATCATGCCAGGCCGGTTATTGTTGTAGTTTGCAGCGTTCACAGAGGGGCAAGGTTGATTCCTTTTCTCTTCCAGTAGCGTCATAACACCTTACATCACTATGAAAGTTAGCCAGTACAGGTGAAGCTTTGAGGTCAGAATCAGCTTGATTTCTTATTTGGTCTATGACTCACATATGTAGTATCTTCAGCAATAGGGTCTTACCATCAAGTTTTGTTGGGTAACTAAGTGCAATAGCAATAGCCAGTATTGCTTAAAGGTCTATGGGGCCTCCCAATTCAACAGCTTCAAAAGAGGGAGTCCATTCCTGGCATTTGGCTTTTTATTTGCTAGCCTATGTTGTGTGGTAGGAGCATTGTCCTCCCATTATATGATGACTCTACTTAAACTCATTTTATATTATATTATATATGTATATACTTTAAGATGCTTCCATGGGAGTATGTTTCCATATGACTTTTTTCAAAAGACCTGTATTATCCCTCTCCATATTCCCTCTTCTGCCCTGCCTTCCTATTCTCTCACTGTTTAACCCTTTCTACTCCATTTCTCCCCTTTCCTCCTTTATGTCACTGTATTCTAGCTCTCCTCCCATGAAGCCTCCACCTCTTGTTTCCTTATTAGTTTCCTGATCTCTATGAATTTTCTAATTGAACCATCTATAGCTAAAGATTCAAAGCTCACATCTCCTTATGAAAGAAAACATATGATATCTTTCTGGGTCTAGGTTACCTCACTCAGGATAATTGTTTCCAATTTCATGACTCAAGGACATCAACTTAAGACCATATACCCTGAATTTGACAGAGGAGAAAATCAGGAATAAAACAATCAGGAACTTAGAGACACAGGAAAGGACTTTATGAACAGGATTCCTATAGTACAAGTATTAAGACAAAAACTTGACACATGGGACCACATGAAACTAAAAAGATTCTGTACAATAAAGATGTGCTGGATAACTTTGTTGTCAACTTAACACACCTGGGTTGAGGGAGCCTCACTTGGGAAATTACCTCCATTGGACTAGCCTGTGGCCATGTCTGTGGGTCATTTTCTTGATTGTCGAGTGATGTGGGAGAGTCCAGCCTACTGTGGGCAGTTCCACCCCTGGGCAGGTTGTCCTTTATTGCATAAGAAAGCAGGTTGAACACCAGCCAGAGGAGTAAACCAGTAAACCAGCATCCCTCCATGGCCTGTGCTTCAGCTCCTGCCTCCAGGTTCCTGTGCTAAGTTCCTACCTTGGGCTCCCTCAGTGATGAACTGTGACCCAGGAAGTGCAAGATAAAATAAACTCATTCCTCCCCACATTGGTATTTTACCACATTTTTGTTAACTACTTGTTAGGTGAGGGGCACTTAGGTTGCTTCCATCTCTTAGCTATTGTGAAAAGAGCAACAACAAACATGGTTGTACAAGTGTCTCTGCAATAGGATGAGTCCTTTGGGTATATGCCAAAGAGGGGTATAACTGGGTCATATGGTAGGTTCATTTTTATTTTTTTAAGAGTTCTCCACACTGCTTTTCATAGGGGTTGCACGAGTTTGCAATCCTACCAGCAGTGAGTGAGCGTTCCCCTTTCTCCACATCCTTACCAGCATTTGGTATCATTTGTTCTCTTGACCCTAGCCAGTCTGGTGGGGGTAAGATGATACCTTAGAGTGGTTTTAATTTGCATTTCCCTAATTACTAACGATGTTGAACACTTTTAGAGATGTTTCTTAGCATCTCTATTTCTTCCTTTGAGAACTCTCTGTTTAGATCTTTAGTCCATCTTTTCACTGAGTCATTTGGTTTCTCGATTCTTTTTTTCTTTTTGAGTTCTTTATATTACCAAGCTTTATCTACATAGCACACGGTAATTAAGAGCTTTGGATGTTAACCCTCTGTCAAATGTGTCACTGATGAAGATTTCTTTTTTCCCGTTCTGTGGGTTTTCTCTTCACATTTTTGATTGTTTCTTTTGCTGTACAGAAGCTTTTGTGTTTAATGAGATCCCACTTGTTGATTGCTGACCTTAATTCCTGAGCAGCTTCTGTCTGATTCAGAAAATCCTTTCCTACACCTATATCCTGTAAATTACTGCCAATATTTTCTTCTAATAGTTTCAGGGTTTCCAGTTTCACATTGAGGTCTTTGATCCATTTCAAGTTGACTTTAGTGCAAGGTGAAAGATAAGGATCTAGTTTCATTCTTCTACAGGTGGGGATCTGGTTTTGCCAGCACCATTTGCTGAAGATGCTGTCTTTCCTCCACTGTGTGTTCTTGGCACCTTTGTCAAATATAAGGTGGCTGAAATTGCATGTACTCAGGTTTTGGGTCTTCAGTGATGTTCCATTGATCTATGTGTCTATTTTTGTG
>NW_008360328.1:2841118-2894670 GCF_000622305.1 Nannospalax galili
CTTCTACAGGTGGAGATCCAGTTCTGCCAGCACCATTTGTTGAAGATGTTGTCTTTCCTCCATTGTGTGTTCTTGGTACCTTTGTCAAATATCAGGTGGCCGAAATTGCTTGTACTCTGGTTTGGGTTTTCGATGATGTTCCACTGATCTGTGTGTCTATTTTGGTGCCAGTACCATGCTGCTTTTATGATTATAGCTCTGTAGTATATTTTGAGATCTGGTATAGTAAACCCCCCAGCGCTGCTCTTTGTGCTCAGGGTTGCTTTGGCTATCTGGGGTCTTTTGTGCTTCCATACAAATTTAAGGATTTTTTTTCTGATTCTGTGAATATGTCATAGGGATTTTGATTGGGATTGCATTGAATCTATATATTGCTTTTGGTAGGATGGTCATTTTCACAATATTAATTCTGCCAATCCATGAGCATGGGAGTTGCTTCCATCTCCTGGTGTCTTCCTCAATTTCTTTCTTTAATGGTTTAAAACTTTCATTGTAGAGCTCTTTGGTATCTTTGGTCAGATTTAGTCCAAGATATTTTATTTATTGCAGCAATAATAAATGGGAGCATTTCCCTGTACTCTTTCTCCAATTGCTTGTTATTGGTATATAGAAAGGCTACTGATTTTTGTAGATTGATTTTATAAACTGCCACTATACTGAAAGTGTTGATAAGTTCTAGGAGTTTCTTGGTGGAACTTTTGGGATCTCTTAGGTATAGTATCATCTGCAAAAAGTGATAGTTTGACCTCTTCTTTTCTAATTAGTACTCCTTTAATTTCCTTCTCCTGTCTTACTGCTCTAGCAAGATTGTCAAGCACTATGTTGAAAAGGAATGGAGATAGTGGACATCCTTGTCTGCTTCCTGATTTTAATGGAAATGCTTCCAGTTTTTTTCCATTTAGAATGATGTTGGCTTTAGATTTGCTGTATATATCTTTAATTATGTTGAGGTATGTTCCCTCCAGTCCAATTCCCTCTAGGACTTTGAACATAAATGCATGCTGAATTTGGTCAAACGCCTTTTCTGCATCTATTGAGACCATGATGTGGTTTTTGTCTTTGAGTCCATTTATATGATTAATGACATTTATTGACTTGCGTATATTGAACCATCCCTGCATCTCTGGAACAAAGCCTACTTGATCATGGTGATCGATCTTTTTGATGTGTTTCTGTATGTGGTTTGCAAGTATTTTGTTGAGAATTTTTGCATCTATGTTCATTAAGGATATGGGTCCATAGTTTTCTTTTTCAGTTGTGTCTTTACCTGGTTTGGGTATTAGAGTGATGCTGGCTTCATTGAAGGAATTTGGTAGTTCTCCCTCTGTTTCTATTATTTTGAATAACTTACATAGTATTTGTTGGAGGTCTTCTTTAAATGTCTGGTAGAATTCTGCTGTAAATCCATCTGGGCCTGGGCTTTCTTTAGTTGGGAGGCTTTGTATTACTGTTTCAATTTCCTTACATGTTATGGGTCTGTTTAAACTGTTGATCTCTTTTTGGTGTAACTTTGTTGGTTCCCTTGATTTTCGATATCCATCCATTTCTTTTAGATTTTCAAATTTAAGTAGTGTATAGGTTTTTAAACTATTCCCTTATAATGGTCAGGATCTTTTGGGTGTCTCTTGTGATGTTTCCCCTTTCATCTCTGATTTTCTTAATTTGGATTTGCTCTTTCTTTCTTTTGGTTAGCTGGGCTACTGGGTCTATCTTGTTTATCTTTTCAAAGAACCAGCTCCTGGATTCATGGATTCTTTTTGTTGTTCTCTTTGTTTCTATTTCATTCTCTTCTGCTCTGATTTTTGTTACTTCTTCTCCTCTGCTGGTTTTGGGTTTCACTTGTCTTTCCAGTCTTCTCTTGATTTTCCAGCATCTTGAGTTCCAGTGTTAGGTCATTTATTTGGGCTCTTCCTAATTTTTTAATGTAGGCACTTAGAGCTATAAACTTCCCTCTTAGGACTGCTTTTAAAGTGTCCCAGAAGTTGTGTTGCACTATAGTGTCCTCTTCATTGAATTCCAGGAATTCTTTTATTTCTTTCTTAATTTCTCCTTTGACCCACTCATTTAGGAGTGTGTTGTTTAATCACCATGAGTTCGTGAAGTGACTAGGTCTTTGTCCAGTGTTGATTTTGAGCTTTACTGCATTGTGGTCTGATAGAATGCATGGAATTATTTCAGTTTTTTTGTATTTGTTGAGGATTGTTTTGTGGCCCAGTATGTGGTCAATTTTTGGGAAAGTTACATGGGGTGCTGAGTAGAAATTGTATTCTTTGGTGCTTGGGTGAACTATTCCAAAGATGTCTGTTAGGTCCATTTGATGTATGGTATCCTTTAATTCAGACCTGTCTAATGGAGACAGTTGGGTATTGAAGTTTCCTAGTATTACTGAGTTGGGGTTAATCTGTGTCTTAAAGTTCTGTAGCTTTGTTTTTATGAAATTGTGTGCACCAGAGTTTGGTGCATGTATGTTAAAGACTGTAATATCTTCTTGGTGAATCGTTCCTTTGATCAGAATGAAGTGACCTTCCTTATCTCTTCTGTCTAGTTTTACTTTGAAGCCTATTTTGTCAGATATTAGAATTGCATCCCCTGTTTCTTAGTGCCATTTACTTGGAATATTCTTTTCCATCCTTTCACCTTAAGGTAGTGCCTGTCCGTGAAGGTGAGATGCGTTTCTTGCAGACAGCAAAAAGATGGATGTTATTTCTTAATCCATTCACTTAGCCTGTCTTTTGACTGGGGAGTTCAGTCCACTGATATTTAAGGTTATTATTGAAAGGTGTGTATTGGTTGCCATCATTTTGGTTGCTGTTTGTGTTCTTTGTCTAATTTTGTGTTTCCTCAATTATACCTTTATTTATTTTCTTTTGTTGCCCCTGGGGTATAGTTGTTCCTTTCTCCTCTCCTTGTATTGCTTCAAGTATTCTTTGAATGGCTGGCTTCATGGACATGTATTCTTTCAGGCTATTGGTGTCATGGAAGATTTTTCTTTTCCCCTAAACTATAATAGACATTTTTGCTGGGTAAAGTATTCTGGGTTGACATCAATTGTCATTTAAAACTGGAAATACCTCGTTCCAGGTTCTTCTAGCTTTCGTAGTTTTCATTGATTTCAGCTGTAATTCTGATGGGCTTTCCTTTACATGTGACTTGTTTTTCTTTTTTGCTGCTTTCAGTATTCTCTCTTTGTTCTGTACATTTAATGTTTTTTCTATGATATGTCATGGTGACTTTCTTTTCTGATCCTATTTGGTGTTCTATGTGCTTCCTGTGTTTGTATGGGGATGTCTTTCCTTAATTTGGGGAAATTCTTTTCTACAACTCTGTTTAAGTTCTGGTCAATACCACTAACTTAAAATTCTTCTCCTTCCTCTATGCCTATGATCCATATATTTGGTCTTTTCATGGTGTCCCACCATCTCTTGCATATTCCATTCCTGTGTTTTTAAAATTTTTCCATAATCTTTGCTTAAGCGGTCCACTTGTTCAACTTTATCCTCCAGTATTGATATTGTGTTTTCCATTTCATTCATTCTAGTGGTGAGGCTTTCCCTTGTTGTTTCAAGTTGTCTTACTGCATTTTTAGTTCCTTCTTCATTTCTGCCTGAGTTTTCTTCAATGTTTCTTTCTCTTTTGTACATTTTTAGCTCCTTCTTCATTTCTGCCTGAGTTTTCCTCAATGTTTCTTTCTCTTTTGTGAATTCATTCAGAAGTTTATCCCTATATTCTTTCAGTTCTTTGATTTGTTTGTTCGTGTGTTCTTTAAACTTGTTGAATTCCTTCATCATGTTTTTGATTGTTCTTTTAAATTCTGTGTCCTGGGTTGTCTCTAGAAGATTCTCCTTCTAGAACTCTTCTACAGGACTGGTGGAGTTTGGTGAGGACCTTGTGTTTTGTCTTTCCATTTTATCCTTCTTTCGTTGTCGTTTTGGCATGTGAATTTCTTTTGTTGTTTGTGATTCTGACATGAGAATTAAGTTGAAGTATGCTTCTGTTTGCATCATTGGTGTTCCTTGGTCCTTTTTTAATTGTTTATATAAAGCTGGTTGGTCCAGGTTTCAGGTTCTCAGGTTTTATTTTGGAGGGAGCTCATGGCTGCAGATCAGCTACTCAGGAGCACCCACAGAAGCCCAAGTCAGGGTTCAGTCAGGCACACTCAGGCTTCCTTCTAAGGTTTGGACCCCTACTAGCGGGAACTCAGAGCAAAATGTGGGAAGTTCCCTAAGGGGGGGGCAATTTTGGAACTCTCAATCAGTGTGCTGAGTTCTCAGCCCCTATCCCAGAGGGATGCCTGAAATAGGCACTCTCTGGCAGTCTTCTGAGATCACAGCTGCTATACAGATGGAGGTTGGAACCCACCCTCTCAGGCTGTCTGCTAAGATCTCAGCCTCATGCTACCAAAGCCAGGTCTCAAGTTTTGTAATTTTTAATTTGTCATAGTCTATGAAATTCATAAGCACTCAGTAAAATCAAACAACGGGAAAACAAAGGCCAAGCTACTTCACAGGGTCTAAAAGTGTTCCTTACATGATCTAGTTACTTTTCTTGCAACTGTAACAAAACTCCTGGAAGAAACAACCTAATGGAGGAAGAATTTATTTAGGCTCAGTCCATGGTTGCATCCAATTAGGAAATGTGTGTTATCATATATGGGAGAGAAAGAAACCAAACTGTACACAGGGCATAAAAGGCTAAACTTTTTTTGTTTGGGGCTTGCTTTAGTGAAATATATCTCTTTGGGTCACTGTATCAGTACAAGAAACTGCTTCCTGTTTTTGCCTTTGGGAGATCCTGGTCTCTAGGCCTACAACAATCCAAGACCACATGTGCACGGAAGGGGAAGTGGTGGTTCCCAGCTCCATATAACACATTCAGCAATTTGAAGGTGAGTTGGATGCCTGTGTTTAAAAAACCAGAGCATTGACCCCTTTGAGGACCAAGGAATTAAGGATGACCTCTGCATCCAATGGAACAAGCATGAGACCATGAAGGCATCCCAATGCATCCAGTGGTCTGAGAAATGGGGGAGTTCATGTCTCTAGACTATAAACATGACACCTCAGGATAAAGTTATGAAGGCAAAAGAAAAACAGAATTAAAAAGACTGAAACAAACAGGGACAGTCCAACACCCAGGAAGGCTGCAGTGGGTTGGGATTTAGGCATTCTAACCTATGTGAATTTCCTAATTCAAGATATTTCCTGAAGAGGACTCTCAAGTCCTCTAATGGCTCATGAGGAAACAGTACTTCAGAACTGGTGAAAGGGCTAGAAAGCCCTCTGTCGAGGGCTTATTAGGGGTCTCAGGTCTCCAGGGTCTCAGATGTGTGTGAGAGATCCAAGAGTCCAGTCCCACCACTCAGACTCCCATAACAGTAGAACAAAGGGGTGTGGGTCTTCTCACAAATGTTGGGAAAGAGTTTCTGAATGATTTAAAGTTTTACCCAGGACCAGCTCTCCAGGGCAGAAAAGAGGAGGCTTTTGGCATTTCTCTTGGGAGACTCCCATGCAGATCCTAGAAAGGACCTGTTGAAATTTAGGTAGTTGGGTAACACGGGTAATGAAGTCAGCTGTCTCATAGTCTAAATTAGGTTTGATATCAGAAAATGTTGCCCATATAGGGCCTCAAATGGAATGAGTTTCTGTTTTCTAGGAGTGTTCAAAGGTGCATCAGGTGCCATCGGTAGGAGTTTGACCCATGAGTAATGGATTTCACACCTCTGTCACATTCTGGGTAATCTCAATTTAAAATGCTAGCCTATTATAACTCTAACGTCTTGGGGAGCCCAAACCAGGGAATAATTTCCATGACAAGTGCTTTGACGACCTCTGATGCCTTTTCTACCTTTCAGGGGAAGACAATCAGTAAAGATTTTCTACAAATACCAGCAGATACCCCAGATACGTGGGTAAGTCCATTTGCCATTCCTCCCAGGGATAACTTCCATTCCTCCCAGGGATAACTTCCCTTCCTCTATTGTCCTAGGGGCTGGAGATTTCTGTTCTTGGGGATTGTTCTTTTGACAAATATGATGGCTATATTTAATTGTCAACCTGACGCAACCTAGAATGATCTAGAAAGAGAGCCTTAGTGAGGGATTTTCTACAGTGAGTTGACTTATGGCACGCCTGTGGGGGCTTTTCTTAATTAATGTGGGAAGACTCAGACCACTGTGGGTGGTACTATTCCCTAGACAGGAGGTCATGAGTAGAGAAATTGAACTGAATACGATCAAGAAAGCAAGTGGGTATGCACGTATTCATTTCTCTCTGTTCTTGACTGTGGATATAATGCAACTTGTATATGGGCAGCTGCACTCTCTCTCTGGGCGCAGCCCTATGCTCACTCCCTGCGGGTCCGCAGACTTCCCGGAGGCTGCTTTGGGTCCGCGCCTGGGCGGCTCGGGTCCCGCGTCTCTGGGAGGCGGTAGCTGATGACTACCGCATGCAGCCGTATGCTCACTCCCTGCGGTCCGCAGACTTCCCGGCGGCTGCTTTGGGTCCGCGCCTGGGCGGCTCGGATCCCGCGTCTCTGGGAGTGGCGGTAGCTGATGACTACTGCAGTTTCTCTTGCTGCTGAGCTTCTCTGCTACTGGCTTATTACCAAGTCAGAATCCCGTCCCTAATACACCCGTGTGCCTTTCCTCAGGATAGTGGGGCTCATGGCCACTGAACCCCACAGGGAAGAGGCACGAGGACGGCGAAGCTAGTCTGTCTGTGAGTCGGTAACAGAAGGCACTGCCCTCCAGAGGAATTAGGTCGCCGGTACACAAGACTCAAAGGCTCAAGGCTTAGTTTTAATCTGTACAGCTTTATTATCTGAGACCCAGTTCTCTGATATCTCTGATCTCCCTGAATTCGTGGGCCCGGTTTCCCTAAATTCCCCCGCTATTGAGAGAAGACTAAGATTTTTATACCATGGATGTTGTGTTAAAAGCCTTGGCTGTTAGATGCTTTTGCATGTGAAAAGTGGGCTTCTGCCAGACAGTTGTCTGCTAGGAATTTACAGGAAGGTATGATACCTTTTCAGAGACAAAGGCCACGTTAATGTTTAGGGCATTCATGGCGGACACCTCAAAAGGAGAGGCAGGAAAGATGCCGGGAAGCACTTTGTTATGTAAAGGAGCCCGCAGCACATCCCGAGCTACATGAGCTATCCGGCGTGAAGAAGCTTCGACTTTTGCATAACAAAGGTCTCCCAACACTTGTAGGGTGTGTCTCCTACCGAAGAATTCTTAAGAGTTTTTGTTGATCTTTAAAAAGTCTTACTCATTTAAAAAGATTAGTGTTGCTCGTTCTAGAAATCTTGGTTGATATTCTTTTATCTTTAACAGCCTTGAATACACCATCATTTGCCCTCTGGCTTTTGTGTTTATTAATGAGAAATCAGCTACTTTATTGAGGATCCTTTCTAAATGATAAGCTCCTTGTCTTTCTATTTTCAAGATTCTCCATGATTGACATTTGATAATTTGACCATTATGTGTCATACTGTGAAACTCTTTGGGTTGATTTTGTGAAGTTTGTGGAGCTACTTTAGAACATAGATTATTAATGCTCTTAATCAAATGTGGGTAGTTTTGAGGCCCCCCATTTTTAAAGTGTCTACCTGCAACCTCAGCTGGTCTGGAACTCACTGTGTAAATCCTGCTGGCCTTGATCTCACAGAGATCCAACTGCCTATGCTTCCCAAGTGCTGGGATTAAAGGCATGTGCCACCACACCCAGCCCAAGCCCTTATTTTTCAAAAATATTTCTATTTATTCTGTGAGAATTTCATATGTATATACAATGTGTTTTGGTCAAATCCATTACTACTTCCTACCCTCCAACTCCTAACCCAGTTCCCCACCACCATATCTCCCTCTCCCAACTTTATGTACTCTTATATGCATGGCTATAGGGGTATCCACTGGAGCATGGACACCCTACTGAGGGACTGAAAAAACTGACATTCTCTACCCCTGCAACCATCAACCACAAATAGTTCCTCTACTAGTGGTGGGGCTTGTCCTTTCCTCATCCATGTTGTAATTTTGACTGATGTAATTAATTATATTGGTTATTAATTATAATTCTAATAACATTTGTTGGCCATATGGAAATCTTCTACAGGTGTGCTAAATTTGGCTTATAAGTAGGTGAACTCTTTTATCTACCTTGCTATCTTGCCTCGGGCATTTAAGTCTACAAACCACTGTCCTCTTGGACAAAAGAAAGAAAAAGATTTTAAAAACCATTTCTTTACTGAACTCTTTCTCAGGGTTTTGAGACTTTTTTTCTCCACCATGGTTCTCTCCATGGGTGGGGGAAAGGAGAACAGTTCAAGAGGTCTGGAGGGGTGCCTCAGTCCCTGTTGTGCACCAAGCAGTGCTTAGACTATATGGTCCCAAGGCAGATATTTTTCCAACTAGATGTAAGCATTTTTAAATTTCAGTGAACAAGGAGAGTCACACTGCATGCCATGTGAGACATGTACTCTCAGAGCAATAGCACAAGTATGCGTGTTCTGGACGTAGCTTCTCATTTTTTCTCTGCTGCCTTCACGAGTTTCTTTTCTAGCAACAGCTTCTATCTAGAAGAGATCTGGAGGACATTGCTTCAAATTCACAGTTGCAATGGCAGGTGAGAGACTCCTTTCCTTGGTTTGAGACCATGAATTCCTTTGCTTTGCTTCCCTATTTGGGGCCTACATATCTGAGGGTAATTTTTTCTGCTATATCAATATAACTTAATTGGGTAGTTTCTAGAAGTAACAAGGGTTACTATTTACATTTAACCTGTGAGATATGTCAGTCCTATGGGGTTTGTATCCTGGTGGGTTATAGGCTTATTTTATCATGGATCTGAGCTCACTAAGGTAGCCATGTGTTTTATTCGCCATCATGGCTGGTGATCTTACCAAGAGGGAGGCAACCATGTGAATTACTCTCCATCTTGGTTTATGACATCATCAATATGGGGACAGTCACATGGCTTGGTTGCCATCTTGGACAGTAACATTTTCAAAATGGTGGTGACCTGTGTGACCTTATAGGTTTGTTATGATAAAGAAAGGATGAGACAGAAATAATATACACATAATCTTATATATTCTAAGGTCATAGTTTAGTCAACTAGTTTAAGGAATAAAATACATGTCTAGTGAAGGTATATCTGAGAATGTCTGGTTTTTGCCAAAACTTTATCTATATATTACATGGTAATTAAAGTACCAGACAGGTATAACTAACCTTCTTGGGTGTTTAATAGCTATACGTTGAGGGCTATACTAATCTGGTCAGAGGGACTTAAAGGGACAATTTTTTGTTCCTCACCTTCCAAGGTCAATTAAGTCCCAGAAGACTATGGCGCATCTCTGGAAATGCCCTGTAACTGTGGTAAGTCACCTGTCCTCCTGTTCAGGGAGGTCATGGAGACCCCACCAGAAGGACTCAAACCAGCGTCCAGTCTACAAAAAGGAGGGTCAACACAGAGAAAATTTCCCCCATGCTTCCAAGAGAAGCTATGGTCAAGTAGGACTTTTGACTTATCCTCATGTAGATGGAACTGGTAAAAGAAAGGTCTAAGGAGCCAGAGGCTCCTCCCAAGCCCATGTGACCCCTGAGGAACAGATCCTCAACCGACCTTAAGAGTAAAAACAAATTGTTTTATTTGGGCCAGCTGCATGGTCTTAAACACCCAACAGGAAAGTATAACCAAAGAGTAAAAACATTGGTGTATTTCTTTAAGAGTCCAAAAGATTGCACATCCCAGACATTAGGCTTAAATTCATATAGGATACAATTCAGACAATTTTTCACTAATGATTTTTTTTCTTAATAAGAAAATGCTTTTAAAGGTTAAAAACTCATTCAATTTTATGTCTTACATGGTTTATAATGAGTTCAGTATTGTGTAACTGTATTAATTCAATTGTGAACCTAAAAATGTACAGCCACTTTTGAAAGAGATATATCCTTGCTCTGAAAATTGTTACTGAATATGTTAAAGCTGTAATGAAATACTTCTTCTAATCATGTGGTTATTAAATTAAAGAAATAAAATAAATATTTAAAAAAAGGAAAAGAAAATGCTGCTTAAGCATACAACTTCAAATTCTGGCCTAAGTAACTCTGCAGTGCCTACCTGCAGTAAAAAGGAAAAACCTATTATTCTTATCTTAAAATTAAATGATGACTAAATTTCTTCTCTCTTCCTGTTGTTGGATAAGCTTGTCCTCTGAGAAGCAAGCCAGACTAGCAAGCAAATGGATAGATGCTTTCTTCTCTAGCTTCTCACTTGTTTGCTTCAAACTAATTTAACTATAAGACTCTCTGTAGGAAGGGAGGGATAAAGAGAGACAATCACCCCTCCCACCCAACCAGTCAGCCTTAACTCCATGAGGGGGAGCAACTAAGGATAGACACAGGGGAAGCCAGAGAGAAAGAGGGTACTTCACCATCTTGGACTGGCAGCCTCAAGTTTAGAAAGCTGTAGTGGGGCTGAAATGTACGGAAAAAAACAGCCCAAGGGTGCTCACTCTTTGTAAGTAATCCCTTACCACCATAATATGTTCTGTTAGTAAGTCCAATAAACATTTTCATTCCCTAAACTGTAGTTTGGAGAAATAGTTTCTCTGTTTGTCATAAGGTCGGTGGGAAGAGGAAGCCATGTGAACACGTGCCAGCAGTAAATTGAACTTGCAATTGGTGTAATACAGCAGGATATGACAAAACTGTGGAGTTTGGGAAGAGCAATGATGATGTCTCTGATATGGAAAAAGACTGAAGCAAAGTTGGGTGAGGAGAGAGTATAGGCAGAGGAAATATTGAAATGGAGGGTTATCCGCAGAAGCTTACTGGGGGTAGCAACAGTGGCATGGACTAGGCAATGGCTAGTGAGATGTGTAACTAGAGTGAAGTCACCTAAGTGGATGAGTTCAGTGGGGGAAATCCTAGGATGGCAGCCATCTTGTAAATGGTATAAAATAGCATGCCTGCTTAAGAGGTGGGGGCTGCTTCTGTGAGTGCATGCTCATATATGGAAATTCTTTAAGGACTGTGGAAGATCTAGAAAAAATTTTACAAGTTGTGAGAGTGACCATCGTCTGGGAACACATATTCAGTTACCCCAAATTCCATGTTCCAATATGGTAACACTTTCATGAAATATTTATAGTAACAGAACAAAGAAGTCATAAATCAAGAAAATTTTCAAATACATTGGTGGGTACATTCAGTAAGCAGATAATAGCAAAGCAAGGGACATCTACCATAAATTTCAGATGCTATCTGATGACATTCTTAGCCTTTTGATTGGTGGGAGCTGTTTCTTTGTTAATACATTCTGTTAGTCACAAGATGTTAGAGTCAGAAACAGATACAGGCAAGTAGTGGCTATTTACATGTTAAATATGACACAAGATAAATTGTAACTAGGCTCTGAATCTGCAACTTTCCAAACTCTCCACAGTCATTGAAGTACTAATCTGTTAGTCAGACTTGTAGAAAGTTCAGTCCAAGATATAGGATTTTTCCTGGAAGCTTTACATTCACAGTACCCCCAGTTTGCCAAGCATCACATTTTTTTGTGTACAGGGGCTACATATTACTTATTAAGTATTAATGTCCCTTTTATCTGGGAAAATTCATTCCTAGAATCTGATGTAGATGAGACAGCAATCTTCAGGAGAGAGGAATAGCTTGTAAGGCCATTAAAGAAGAAACTCCTGGATCAGATCAAAACTATTAGCCTGAACTCTTTTCTTTCATCCTCTGTATCTGGCATAACATTTACATGTGACATATGATAGGATTAGTAAACTTAAATATAAAATAATCAAAAACATTGCTTCACCATAATTGAGTAAATGCAACAGACTAAGGAAACAAACATTAAAAAGAGAGATTGATTCTGTTTCCCCCATATTTAAAGTTACTTATACTTTATGAACAATTTATCTATATTTAGAGTATTTAAACTAATCTATCATATTCTAATTTTTGGGTTTTCTTTTGATCAGGTAGTACTTATAGTTATAACCTTATGTGGAGTAGCTAGTTCAAACTCTAGTAGCTCTTATCTATGGATAATGACTCGATCTGTTTTATTATATTGATATCTTACTACATTTAGTTTGAAAAAGTAAATGAACAACATTAATAGAAGAAATTACATAACAATATATTATTCTTTAAACTTTCTTCTAAAAAAGAATGTCTTCATTTGTATACAAATATTAATAAGATTAATAGACACCAAAGATCAAACCTGTTAGAAGTCAGAATTTTATAGGCCTTGTAGGCATAACCAAATATTTGTTTTTATTTTAATGGTTAGAAATGGAAATGAGACACTAAAAGAAGTCATTGTAGGATTGTACATTTCCTTTAATTAGTAAAACTAGATAGTGTTTGGATGCCCATTTAATCAAGGAACAGCAGTAATTAGATATAAAATATCATGAATATTGTTGTTATTAGAGAATAATGTCTTTTGTATGATTTGGATAAGAAGAGTTAACCCAAATCTTTGCATATCTCTAGCTAAAGAAAATAGTTTACTTTGCACTAAATATTGGATCATGTTATAGGGCCTTTTAGTCTAATTGAGTGGATTCAGCTAAAACACACATACACACACACACACACACATAGGAACTACATCTTCCAACCCAAAATGATAGCCATGTTCTCAAAACACAGAAAGGCTTTTTATCCAAATTATACTGAACAATTGAAAAATACATATATATGTATATATTCATAAAGAGTAAAAAACCCTTGAGTCTTTTAAACATGAAAGCTATTTGAATAAGGTAAGGGTTCTGTGTTATTTAATTTAACAACTTAATTAATTAATATCTTAATTAATTAATTTAAACAAAAATTTGTATTATTTTATGATTTAGGAATATACCAAGTGAACTATTAAATATCAAAACCATTAAAAATACCTAACTATAAATGTTTTAGAAACAAAAATGAGAGAAATGTTTAGTTACTTGGGGGTACTGGGTTGTTACTTAGTTGAAGATGAGCCTCATCCAACATCTCTGACTTCTACATGAATGAGTTTTTAGGTGAAGTTGGTAGACGAGAATCCCAAAGTTCATCTTGAATTTTGCCATGCAGGAGCAGGTTAGAAGTACCTGGATATAGTCTTTTTTCTCCAGTTGAACGGAGTGTTTGATGTGATGTCCCTTCTTTCAGTTGATGGAATCATTGGGTTCTTTAAAAATCCTCAAGAAAGACTCTGCAACTAATTCTGAATTTTAGTAATTATATTTAAAAGTCCTTGTTTTTCTAAGTCAATTAATATTTAAGAAGATGTTTTTGTTGTAAGTAAATAGATACTCAAGCTTTATTCTACCTCAGGATACTGAATTGTTACTAAAATTTTTTTAATTATTCATTTTTATTTTATGTATAGGAACATTTGGCCTGCATGTATGTCTCTGCAGCTGTGTCATGTAATGCCTGTGGAGGTCAGAAGAGAGAGTTGGATCCCCTGGAACTAGAGTTACGGACAGTTGTTTGCTGCCATGTAGGTGCTGGGAACTGACCTGGGTCCTCTACAATAGGAGCCAGTGCTTTTAACTGTTGAGTCATCTTTGCAGTCCTGACCTTAAAATTTTTAACCTTTATGCTATAATTAACATAGTTATAATCACATTTACTTTCCTTAATTTCCTTAATATTTCCACAACTTACTAGAATATTTAACATTATTTTCAATCTATAGTGATCTTTAATCCATTTTTAACATTCCTTTGCATATATATCATATTTATATCCTTATAAACTCTATTTTCTTTACCTTGATTGTTGTTTTTATATAAAAATTAGAAAACATTTTAATAAGATATTTTAAATGAAAATTCAGGAGGCTATACCTAAAAAACAGAAAACATACATATAGTATCTTAAATGTCATATATAAGATAGATTTTTAGCAACAAAAATCCTCTAATTATTCTTTGTTGAGATTATATCTCTTGTAATCCTCATTGTGAAAAGGTATATTTAATACAAAGATCTTTAACAAACATGTATATACATTGTTTTAGATGTACTATAGCCTTAATAAAACCTTACATTTAATAGTTTCATATTAAGAATATTTTTGAAAAATGAATGGTTTTTTTATCCCTATTACACAATTAAAATAAAAATTATGATTAATATATGTATGTTTAGAACCTGTTTTGGAAGGAAATCCTAATCAACATCTTGCATTAAATCATATAACTTAAAAATACTTATGATTATGATGCTGTTTTATAAACATTTAGCATTTAAAAGTTTTTTTCAAACACTTCATAGACTGAAATATATTGTTTAAGATGTTCAGAGTACCCAAGTTTATAAATTTTTTTTTTTCTGGTCTTTTTGAGACAGGGTCTCCCTGTAGCCCCAGCTTCATGGAACTCACTATGTAGACCAGGCTGGCCTTGAGCTCACAGAGATCCACCTGCCTCTGCCTCCTGAGTGCTGGGATTAAAGGCATGCCCAGCTAAGTTTATAATTTTTTAAACAAACTATGGTCACTTCAGGTTTTATTTTTTCCTTCATTCTATTTGTGTATGAGCTAAAATTATTATTTTTTGGCATGCCCAATTAAAATGTACATGTGAAAATTTATAAATGTATTTTGCAAAAGGGTGCATTGTGTGGTCAGTCAGATGCTTTTAGATGTTTGCCACCGATGCAAGAGTACTGATTCTTTTCTCCATTGGCTCCCAGTCTTTCCCAGATGACTCGCTTAAAAGAACTGGAGCAAAAGGAGTAGAGCCCCACTCCCCTAGGGGAAACATTTCTTTCATTTTGTCTCAGGATGCTCTCTTGGAGGCAAGAGCAAGAGAATGGCTTAGAACATCTGGGGATTCAGTTCTTATAATGTATCCCAGAAAAAGTCATGTGCTGTTGCAGCTAGCTTAGGTAGGAGAGCATAGATGTGTCTAAGGAATTTTTAAGTGGGTCTCTGGCCAGAAAAATAGAAGCAAAGGAACCTGAAGTTAACTTAGGAGGGGAGATCATACAAGCAACAGACTGGAAACACACAACAATGCTTCAAGATAGATCTCATTAGGAGCACCCAGGAACTTCAGGAGTGACTGAGACGTAGCTGCCTCATGGTTATCCTTAGAAGCCTGAGGAGTTCTCCTACATTTTAGAGACCTTCACACAAGCCAAACCAAATATCTATTTGGTCCTTCTCTCAAAACATTTCTCCATTTCTTCTATTAGATATAGGCAAAGTGTCCAGAGAAAAAGAAAAAGAAAAAAATTACTGCTAGCAAATTTTAGCAGTCAGACTCAAACATGCCTTCAGAGGTCTGAAAGCAATAAAAAGCCAAACCAAATGTCAAAATCTTTTTTTTTTTTGTATTTTTGAAACAGGGTCTCCCTGTAGCCCCAGCTGTCCTGAAACTCCCTATGTAGACCAGGCTGGCCTCAAATCACAGGTATTTGCCTGCCTCTGTGTCCTGAGTGCTGGGATTAAAGGCATGTACCACCATGCCTGGCCTAAAATCAAAATATTTTCAAAGCAAATAACAACAAAAATAGATGCCTTAAAACAAACATTTTGAAAGCAAACCTAAACCAAAAATGTTTCTAACAAATAGGGCACTTAAACAACCAGCTGAAAATAAACAAATGGACCATTGACCAAACCAAGGAAGGTCTGAGAGAATGTGAGAAAGAACTCATCACAATCCACCCGAGGAGTCAACACCAGATGATTGGACTTGATGGGTCCAAGCCCTGACCTTGCTAACGTTCACATGACTCCTCTGATGAAAAACGAGTCACTCTTGGGGTCCCACATTGTGGTATCTTAACTATCAACACAAAACTGTAACTCTCACCTCAAAGGGGATGACATAGTTTATATTGGTGACCATGCCCTGGGAACACAGATTCAGGTTACCCCAAATTCCATGTTCCAACTTCTAACAGTTTCATGAAGTTTTTATAGTAACAGAACAAAGAAAAGTCATAAATCAAGACACTTTTCAAATTGTATATTCAAAGGTATATTCAGTAAGGGGGAAATTCTACTATAGGTCTCAGATGCTATCTGATGACAGTCTTAGCCTTTTCATTGGTGGGAACTGTTTCTTTGTTAATAATTCTGTTAGTCACAAGATGTTAGAGGTGGGCAAGGAGTGAGTATTTATGTGCTAAACAGGGCCCAAGATAAATTGTAAATACGCTCTGGATTTGCAACATTCCGAAGTCTCCACAGTCATTGATGTGCTAATAAGTTGGTCAGCCTTTTAGGAAATTCAGTGCAAAATATAAGATTTTTCTGGGAACTTTTTGTGCACACTCTGAAATTTGACCAGCTGTGGGTCTCTGTAGCAACTGCCATCTAGTACTACAAAAAATAAAATAAAAATAAAAATAAAGCTTCTCTGATGAGTACAAAAATAAGCATTTAAAGAGAAATTTGATACTACATCCATGTGGTGGTTTGAATGAGAAATGGCCCCCATAGGCTCAAGGATTCGAATGCTTGGTGTAAGGTCCCTGGTTTGTGGCACTTTGGGGGGAAGGTCATGGAAACTTTAAAAGCCTTGTTAGAGGAAGTAGGTGGGATTTGAGAGTTCATAGCCATGCCCCACTTCCAGCTTGCTCTCTCTTTTCTTCCTATGCATGCTTGAAGATGTGAGTGCTCATCTTTCTGTTACCATCATGGACTCTTATCCCCCTGGAACTGTAAACCAAATAAACTCTTCTATAAGTTGCCTTGGTCATGATGTTTTATTACAGCAAAAGAAAAGTAACTAATAGAGAAGTTGTTACCAGAGAGTGGGCTGTTGCTGTGAAGAATCTGACCATGCTATATTTTGGAGGAATGTGGGAGACTTCATAAGGTTTGGATTAGAAAAGCAGTTGAATGCTGTCAGCAGAGTTTAACAGGCAATTCTAACTTAGGTTTCCCGATCCCCCATAGGAACAGAGAATCCATCCCCGTCATTTGAGACATGAGGGTTGATTTATTCCCCCTGCTGCTAAAGAAAAAGTTCCAGTTGACTGGCCTGTATAGCCAGGAACAAGAAAAACAGATTGTAGCAAGTCTTATTTTCCTGTGGGTCCTTATCCTGTAAGAAGGCCAACACAGTCTCCTCAGGTGGGGTCTGTTTCCCATCCAAAGGAAAAGGGTATGCCTTGAGGCTGGGGGTGGCCTGCCCATGTAAGGAAAACTTTCGCTCTCATTGAGTGCGTGTACTGTAAATTTAACCCTCCTCAGGTGGGGTCTGTGTCCCATCCAAAGGAAAAGGGTATGCCTTGAGGCTGGGGGTGGCCTGCCATGTAAGGAAAACTTTCGCTCTCATTGAGTGCGTGTACTGTAAATTTAACTCTTTTTACCCAAATATTCAATTTTCTAAATGCAGTTTTTATTTTTGAAGATCTGTATCAAATTCTTGATCTAAATTATAAATTTGTTCCTGATTTAAAAAATTTCCACAACATAAAATTTGGCAGGCACCAAAATTTATAGTAAGGGGTGATGAGGTTTCAGTTAATCATTAATGCAACAGTAAAAGAATATTGAGCACCGTTTTGGACATTTTTTATCCTATTTGAAAACTCTCTAGTTCCTATATAAAAATAGAGTACACTCCATACAAAACTAGTTATGGAGCGAACCTGGGATCCCCATCAGAAAATGGGGAGATCGAAGGCCAGATTGTTTTAATAGTTTTGGATTTTGGACTAGAGATACTTCAAATTTTTTTAATTTAGGTATGCATTTTTATTTTATGTGTATAAGTGATTTGCCTGAATGTATGTAAGTGCACCTATGAGTGCAGTGCCCTTGGAGGTCAGAAGAGGATGCTGCTGGACCCCTTGGAACTGGAGTTAAAAATGGTTATTAGCCACCGTGTGTGCTGGGAATTGAATTCAGGTCCTCTGGAAGAACAGTCAGTGCTCTTAACTGCTGAGTCATCTCTATAGCTCCTAAAGATATTCTTTTAGATCAAAGTGTTATTGTTAAGATTTCATAACATAAGTAAATTTTAAGTAACAAGCATTTTAGAAAAAGTAAAAATAAAGTGAACCCATCATGGCCTTTAGGTAACAAAATTCATTAGGCTCTCTTTAGAGCAATTTTAAAGGCTCCTTAGATGACCCATGGAGGAAAAACTTGGGACACATATTTATTCATTCAAGGAAAGTTTTTTCTGGTTCTTCTAAACTTCTACAGGGTAAGAATAGGCACAGATCAAACTAAAGAGTCAGAGGAGACACTGTTTTAGTTACATTAATTACCAAGTTACCCATTATTTTTTCCATAATAAATAAATTTAAAAACAGTTCTTACCTGCTCGACCATGGTTGGCTTCACTTGGAAGCATGGAGGAAATGATTCCTCTGTGTTGACCCTCCTCTTTATAGACTGGACTCTGGTTCAAGTCCATCTGGTGGGATCTCCTTGGCCTCCTTGATCAAGAGGACAGGTGACCCACCACCATTATAGGACATTTTGAGAGATGCTCATAGCCCCCTGGAACTAGTTGACCTAGGAGGGCAAGGAGCAAAACCTGTTCTTTATGTCCGTCTGACCAAATTATTATAGGCCTCAAAGTATGTATGTTAAACACACAAGAAGGTTAGTTCTACCAGTCTGGTATTTTAAATTACTGTGTGTCAGCATAGGACTGGGAAAATGAACAGCAGACCCCAATCTTATCCAAAGGAATATTGACAACTGATTGCTGCTAGATGAGGAACAGCTGACGCTCCTAAAACAAAGACCTCTAGATAGGCTGACTAGATTCACCAGAAGGGTAAGTAGTGGGGAATGGCTGGGGTGCCGACAACACAGCAGACAGTAGCAGGGATATCAGAGTATAAGGGCTCTAGTGGGGGGAGGGAGGCTATGAGAGGGTGCTATGGGGAAGTGGGTGTAAAAATTTTAAAAATGGACATTTTATATCTTAAAATCAACTGTTTATTATAGTTACATTATTTTTTCTTATCATAAAAGTTGTACATATGATGGTTAACTTTGTCAATTTGACACAACTCATGATCTCCTAGGAAGAGAGTCTCAGTAAGAGATTGTCTACATTAGGTTGGTCTGTGGACATGTCTATAGGGGATTGTCTTAATAAGGTAGCTGGTATGGAAAGACCCAACCCACTGTGGGCAGCACCATTCCCTAAGCAGGGGTTCCTGAACTTGTAAGAATGGAGAAATCAAGCTGAATTCAATCAAGCAAGCATGTTTATATTCATTTCTCTCTGATCTTGACTGTGGATGTGATGTCCTATTTGAAGTTGATGTCTATTTGATGTTCTGTTGAAGCTATTTGAAGTTCCTGCCTTGACTACCCATAGTAATGACCTATAACCTGGAATTGTAAGTAGAAATAAACCACTTTCCCGCATTAAAAAAAAAAAATGGAAAAACATAAAATAAAACAGTTCTTTCTTAGTTTTAATTTTCAAGGATCTCCTGGCTAGAGTTTAGTCTTTGAGGACCTTATAGCTTCTTTGAGCAAGAGGACAGGGTAACATCCAAGTAAAGCCTAGATAAGACAGGTCAAACAGTTAAATAAATATTAGTTTTGTTATGAGTCAATTTCCCCAAGTAAGTAAGGCCTAACACAGTTAACAAAACACAAGTAATTATTTTAATTTGATATATATTTAAATATATATCATCTATCTATCTATCTATCTATCTATCTATCTATCATCTATCTTATCTATCTTCTATCTATCTATCTATCTATCTATCTATCTATATCAATATAACTGTAGGAATCTAATCTTCAAACATGTATCATCCTTGAGTTTCATCATCTACAAACCTCGTGTAACAAACCTTTTTCAACTTGAACTTAAGATTTTACAGTTTTGTCCTTATTTTTTTTTTTTAATTTTTAGGCCAAAATCTTACTTTACAAAGTCCATAATCTTACAAATATATCCTTCTCGATGTTTTTAAAACATACATTAATTTTTATTTCATCTTATAACCTGTACATATACTTTTATTGTAAGTTTCAAGCAAGCTTTTTGTCCACTGGGAAGTTTTATACCCTTTGTTTTGTTCTTGTGGTCATACAGAACGTGATGTTTTCTGGGCACATTATCAAAACGACCTTGAGGTGATGGAATACTCCCTGCCAACAATTTTCAAAAGGCAGAAAAAGAAATATATACAGAGGCACCGATTTCCACGTTAACCCTGTAATGGCAGTTTTAGGTGCCAGAAAACATTCATTTTTCTTGTTTTAGTTAGGGTAAGGAGGAATAAAGCATCCCCACAGTTGGCTGGAAAGTTTTTTCCCCTTCTAGTCCCATCCTGAATTTTATTAAGGGTGCCTGGTGGGACCTGAGAAAAAGAACCTCTAAGTCTCTTCCTCATCATCAAATGTTGCCCTAGTTGCAGTTTCCAGGTCTTTTTTCCTGGTGCTTTAAGACTGATCTGAATGGAAGTGACCTTTAGTCTTTTGTTTCCTGTGTGATGATTTGGACCTTGACTTTCTGGATCCTACCCTGCCCTCATTAGTTTGATTTGTAATTGGCAGTATTATCTTAATCTTTTATTTTTGTTTTTCTTTATCCCTTTTTACATAGACCATGTTGTTTTTCAATGCAAATTGTCTCTTAAAGGACCTGAGTAACTGTATTAAAGACCGAGAGGTGCTACCATCAAATGAAGGCTTTTGGTAGGTTACCTGAGCCTTCTTGGTTTCCTCTGTTCTGTTTACCAGTGGCGAATCTGGCCTTGGTTTTCAGTTAGGGCTGTGGTTCCAGGCAGCTCACTTTGCACTGGCTGATAACAGGCCAGGTGCCTGAAGGGAACATCCTCTTAGGTCCTTTGTCTCTTCTCTCTTTCCAAAAACTAATCTAAAGACTCTTAGGGTTTTTGTTCTGTTCTCTTGTGTTTTACAAGTTGCTGCAGGTACCTTGTCCTCCTCTGTTACTCCTTCACTGCTACAGTGCCAGGGGCCCCAGGTCAGAGTATGGCCTGGGGAGGGCTTTGGAGGCTCTGTGCTGGATCTCCTAGCCCCATGCCCCATTTCTCTTTCTCTACTCCATTAAGGAGTGAAAGCAGAACAAAATCCAGCCTTGGTCTCCCCTTTAGTAGGGTAGGGTCATAAACAAAGAGTAAAGAGATCAAGAGTGAACACTCTATGTTGGGAAACCCCATCGAGCCAGAGAGGCATCAGAGAGAGACAGTAGAGTAGATATGGGGTCAGAGAGGTAAAGTAGGTTAGGTGTCAGAGAGAGGCTCAAGAGCATGTGGGCTTGATGTTGCCTCTTTGGACCCAGGTCCACCCATGCTTATGTGCTGGGAGATTGGGGGAGAGTGTCTCCTGGGTAGCCTCAAGAATAGCCAGGGTGCTATGCTGGGCTCCCAGCCAGATGCATCTGCACAGGTGCAACCTCGTCCTCTGGCCTCCCTGCCTGGCCTTTTTTTCTTTTTTTTTCAGAACCTCATTTTTTTCTCCATCCTATTCACTGATATTTATGTTGCACCTCCAATGATTTGCCCAGCATCCTGTATCCTGAAGTCACTGGGGAACTGTGTTTTCATCTTTACCGTGAAGATTACCCTGCATCTTAGGAGTCCTGGTGGGCACTTTCTTCAAGTGGTTTCTGTGCCCTCCAGGTCTGTGGTGCTTCTGAAGTCTGTGCCCCAGCATGCTAGGAGGGTGAGTCTCCTAGGATCAAGTAATCCATTGGCACCCACAAGAGTTACCAATCCTAGTGCTCCAGGAAATCAGCACCCCAGAAACAAGATGAGTTCCATTGCCTCTGATCTCTGGGCAGAGTCCTCAAAATGTAGGCACTCTGAACAGCAAATGGGATCCCAAGACTATTTATGCAGGCAGCAGTTTTATTAATGCATCACTGAGAGATAGTTCTCTAAAGCAGGGCCCTGAACAAAGAACTACTCTGCCTTTTATATTTCATGTACAGTTTGGCTTCTTTGTCTTCCATATGTGGTTATAGACGTTTCTTTGGGGTGTTTCAATTCACAAGGCTGCGACAGGCAGAGCTGTGTGTGTGCTCTCTGGCAGAGACCACACTTCATTCCTTTTTATTTTTCTGGTGTGGGAGGTGGGGTTTCCCATCATAGTTCAAAGAGCAGTGGCCTTTTCTGGGACAGACATCCCAATGAGGTACAAAGGTCAGTCGTCTCTAAAACAACATTGCTTTTTAGTTGACTCTTTGAGGTTATAAATGTTAAAAAATAATCTGACTCAATGAATCTTTAAAAAATATTCACCAGTAATTGATTCAAGGGAAAGGAAAAGTTTAAAGCAGCATATTTTTAATTAACTTATGGAATTGATTAAAAATTTGTGGAAAAGTCCAGAGAAAATCTTTTCTACTGTGTCGTGTTGAGATCAGGCTAGGGTAATGTTGAATGTTGTGATCTGAATATGACATGTCCCCTTAGGCTTATGTGTTGAAAACTTGATCACTTGTAGAAGTAGGTCACTGGGGGCATGCTCTTAGGGGAAGAATCTTGTCCGTAACCTCCACACCTTTCCTCTATGTTTGTGCATTTCTTTGTCTCTCCCCTCCCTCTTCCCTCTCCCTTCCCTTCCCCTCTCCCCTCTCTTCTCCCTTCCCTTCCCCTCCCCACTCCTTTCTCTTCTCACTTCTCCTTTCCTCCTCTTCTCTCATCTCTCACAGCTTTCTACTACGGTCTATAAGAATTTCAGCAACATGACCTTTCAGTATCAGCACTGAGTAACCCAGGTTGGTGAGCAATCTATGACAATCAAGGAAAATAGCCAATGTTTAAATCACAGTTCTAATTTCTGGATACATAATGAGCTATTCTAGTATCCCCATCTATGATGTGGAGACAGGGATGTATTTTGTACCTCTGTTACATCAACATGATCCAGTACTGTATTTTTTTTCTTTTAAAACATAATTTGAGTGTGGTGTGGTGGTGCGTGCCAGTCATCTCTATTGCTTGTCACAGCAATAGAGAAACCAACTAGAACACCTTATTCCTTTATAAACCTATAGGAATTAAGACAATGTATAATGGTACAAGAAGTGCTAGAAAAAGAAATTAAACAAATTAAGATCCAGAAACAGATCACAGAGATATGTTCACTTGGATTGCTGACAAAGATAGTCCTACATAGCAGTGAATGGTACATATTAATAGATATTTTGCCCAGTAAATGGTGTTGGGTTAACTGGGTAGCCTTGGGGAGAGGGTAATGATTCATGATCCTTATCTTACACTGATAAAAACCAGTTATTTAAAAATTTTTTAATTGAACTTCTATACATTTCATACAATAGTTCTTAATCAAATTTAGACCCTGTCCCCCATTCATGACCTCCACTGCCCTCCATTGGACCTCATGTATTCAGCCATACATATTAAGTCCTACCCAGTCAAGCATTTGTACTCAGATGTCCTTTGGTGCAAATTCATCCACTGGAGTCTAGTCAACTTATCTAGAGATCGTTGGTAAGTCTTACTCTCCCTCACCCAGTAACAATCAGACTCCAGTAGTTCCCAGATTAGGGCAGACTCACCACCCATTTCCCTTGCTCCACTCTGGGCCCTTGTCTGATTGAGTTGACATGGGTCCTGTGCTCAATGCCACCATTGCCTCAAGTTCACATGTGCAAGCTTCAAGTGGCCTGAAAGTCTGGCTTCCCTGTGTTCATGGACCAACTCTGGCTCTTACAATCTCTCCATTCCCTCTTCTGGAATGGTTCCTGAGCCATGGGTAGGAGAGGTTTGTTACAGAAGCTCTATCCAGGGACACACACTCTGCAATCTCTTATTCTTTAAAAGTTGGCCAGTTGTGGCCTTTTGTGTGCATCTCACTCTGTTGTATAAGGAAGCTTCACTGGTGAGAGTGGAGAGACGCTCTGGTTTTCTCTCTACCCTCTGTTCGGCTATGTTCCATGAGTCTTAAGTATAGAAGTTGCACTGTAGTTTTGTTCTCTTCACAGTAGCTACGAAATGGAAACAACTTAAATGTCCCTCAACTGATGAATGGACAATGAAAATGTGGTACATTTACACAATGGAGTTCTACTCAGCAGTAAGAGAAGACGAAATTATAAAATTTTCAGGTAAATGGAGGGAACTAGAGACTGTGAAGTAACACAGACCCGGGAAAGCAAGCGATGTATATTTTCCCTCATTTGCAGATTGTAACACCAATCCCTTATATATAAGTGTATATCCTGATGTAGCACCAGGAACCAGGAAAATGGAAAGGAAACATGGAGATAAAGGAAAAGAAAGTACTCGAAAGAGGGGAGTAGTAGGGAACAGATGCTACCAGAGAGGAGATGGAGAAAGCTGGAGTGCTAGGCTGGGAGGAGAGGAGGGAGGGACCTGCAGGGGGCCATGGTGGGGAAGGAGGGAACTCAGGAGAGAGGGGATGGTGGGAGGTGGGTGTTATTGGGGGGAGGGAGGGGATAATGGGGATGCTTGGACTAGGGAGGGAGGAGGAAAGCTGGATGGAGAGACAGAGTAGAGATGAATGGATCCGGGTGGGGGGGCGGGGGGCTAGGGAAATCAGAGGGAAATATGTTGCCTCTGAAACCCCCTTGAGTAATGCATATACAATGCCTAAACATTAGAGCATATGTATACCTGGGGGCTGTATGGCAAGGAACACAATGCTATGGGGTCGTGGGGTTCTCGGGGCGCCAGCTGCTGGGCGTGGCGCCGGTCTCCCGTGGGCCGTGTTGCTGAGGCTCTCTGCTACCGGGGCTGGCGGCTCTGGAGGGCCACTGTCAGCCGCCCGGGCGGGATCCGTCCCAATTTCCACCAAGCACTCCCTTGAGGTACGAGATCCACCGGCCACTGGATCTCGTGGGAAGTGTGGAGATGGCGAAAGCAGGGTCTCCGTGAGTCGTGGTTTACAAAGAGACAGCTCTCTCCGGGAAGACTGGATCGTAGGCAGTAAGACACAGAACTCAGCTCAGTACAGCTCCTTTATTCAGTGACTCAGCTCGGCTCCAGGTCTTAGTGATTCAGCTCGGGGAAACCAGGACATTTATACTGTGGGGGCAGTGGCAAAAGCCTTAGTGGATAGGTGCTTTCAGGATGCCCCATTTACATGTGGTGGTGGGCTTCTGCCAGGCTGCCAGACATTACCTGATTATCACACAGGAAAACCTGGCAGTTTCAGAGCCAGAGGCCATGTATCTGTGGCGGCTACTTCAAAGATGAGTCAGGAAGAGAGGTAGGAGGTCCCCTGCTGAAAAAAGGAGTCTTTTCATCAGGCACCGAGCTCCTTAGAGCTATCCGGACATGGAAGACTGCGACCCTCACAGCAGGATTCCCCAACACAATGCCAGACAGGAGAGATCTCCCTCCGAGTGTTTGGTCAGAGTGGTTCAAGAGATTCCCAAAATAACACAGGCTGTTGCCAGAGCTCTTGGTTGTCTCCCAGAACTGGAAGATAAGACCTACTGATGAAGATAGGACATACTACAGACACAGGACTTGGAGCAATGGAGCAGGAACTGATCTGGAATACTTCAACCTGGAATTTAGCTCTCATAGTTCTGGAGGATACTATGCAAGCTGCTAAGGGAGAAAATCATTTAATGGTCCAACCCAGCCCTAAAACCTAATAACCATAACAACCAGCACAGCAAACTCCCTCTACTGGTACAGTAGTGGTACTATTATCTGATGCTAATCAACAGCTATCTAATTGGACTTAAAGCCCTCTCAGTAGGAGTGAACTCATGAGTGGCACTATAAACACAGCCAAACACACATGGCTGGAGAGGTCATAGATCCTAGAGAAAACCCTATCTCTGTCATATTGCTAGACAAATGAAATTTCTTACCATATGATAAATATCAATCTTTATATTTACAAACAATTATACCACACACTATTCATCAAAGAAGCTTCTTCTGTAACAGACAGAGGCTCCTGCAGGATCCCACAATTGGCCAGACACAGAGAATATATGTCTGAGAGATACCTAGTCCTAGGTGACATAAAAACCAGTTTTATGTAGCTTGTTGCTATAAACACAAACACAGAATTACAGAGTTTTCAAAAAAATGTCATAAAATGCCCTTGTGACTCATAAATAAGATCCAAGATCTTATAAAAAAATAAGATCAATACTTTGCTTTAAAACTAAGTAGTCTTCATTTTTTAAATAGTCAAATATCTATGAATAAATCTGACAAAAAGATATATCAACACATGGCACTAAGATGAATAAAAGTTAAGCTGGAGTTTGGAATAATATAGTAGATTCAGTTGACAAATTATATACCTAGAATATATGAAGAATGTCCTGAACCCCATGGGACTACAAAGCTCATTAAGAAAATGCACTCAAATATTGATTGGTTCTAAGTTATACTGGTTACTCTTCCATGGTGACAAAGTGCTTGACACAACTTAAGCAAGGAAAGGTTTCTTTTGGCTCACAGTTTCTGAGGTTCAGTTTATGGTCTCATGTCCTGTGCATTTGAATAAAATCATCATGGCAGTAGGAACTTGTACAGGAGCTTCTTCGTCTCATGACAGACAGGAAACATAGATATAGGAAGGGTCTGTATGCTGGAAGCCATGAAGTTTTATGGGAGAAATTGAAGACACAAATATAAATATATCTCTTATGCATGGATTGGAAAAATTAATGTTAAAATGTTCATATACCTGGGAGAAATCTACAACTTCATGGGTTTCCCAATCAAAATTCCAGTAGCCTTTTTCACAGAATCAGAAAAAGATAATCCTAACATTTACGTGAAGTCACAGAAGGCCCTGGATAGCCAAAGCAATCTTGAGAAAGAACAAACCTGGTGGTAACATATTCTGATTTCAAACTGTATTACAAAATTACGGTAGTTGACGCATTGCAATCCTGGCATTAAAATTAGACACACAGGTTCCATGAAGCAGATTAGAGAATGTAGAAACACACACACACACACACACACACACACACACACACACGTGCCAAGAGTACACAGTGGAAAACAGCTCCTTCAGTCAGTGATGAGGAGATAGCATATCCACACACAGAAGACTGGACTTGGGCCTTCATCATATCTCATATTCAAAAATTAACTAAAAATTAGCCAGCTATGGTGATTCATGCCTTTAATCCCAGCACTCTAGAAGCAGAGGCAGGCAGAGCTCTGTGAGATTGGTGTCACCCTGGTCTCCATAGTGAGTCCAGACCAACTGGGGCTACAGGGAGACTCTGTCTCAAAAAGACCAAAAAAAAAAAAAAAAATTTCACTCAAAATAGATAAATGACTTAACTGTAAAACCTGAAACCATAAAATTCCCAGAAGAAAACACAAGGAGAACTCTCTTTTGCATTAGTCTTGGTAATGATTTTTTTGGGTAAGATACAAAGAGAAAGATAAAAACAAAAATAAACAAATCGAAAATATAAACAAATAAGACAGGACCATATTAAACAAAAAAAGAAACAAAAAAAACTGAACAGCAAATAAAGCAATCAAGAAAATGAATCTGTCGAATGTGGAACGGAAGGAAATCTTTTCAAATCATATATCTGAGAAGGGGCTAATTTCTAAAATATATATGAGAAATTTGCCATAGTATGTTAGTCTGTTTCTATTGTACGGCTGCAACACAAGTCTAGTGGCCATGAATGCACACGTCCTCAAGTGGGTGAAGGCCGGAAGATCATGAGTTAGAGGCCAGCTGGGGCTACACCTTCAGCGACTCGCCCTTGAGAAGCCCACACTATTCTTTCCTTAAGTCTCTCTCTCTCTCTCTCTCTCTCTCTCTCTCTCTCTCTCTTCCTTCTCTCTCTCCTCCTTCTCTCTCTCTCTCTCTCCTCCTTCTCTCTCTCCTCTTATTTAAAATCACTTATGTTCTATGCCCTCAACCTTCCATGTCATCTTGATGCCAAGTGGAGCCCTTCTGTCTTTGCCAAGGCACCTCTCTCTCTCTCTCTCTCTCCTCCTTCTCTCTCTCTCTCTCTCTCTCTCTCTCTCTCTCTTCCTCCCTCTCCTTTTCCACTTCTCTGTCTCACTCCATTAATGTTTGTATTTAAATTGATATTAGTGGCTTTTCTTCCTTTTTGTGCACATGTGTAGCATGCACATCTGTACCTGTGCTTGCAGGTGTGCTCACCATACAGGTATGTGTAGAAGCCAGAAGTTAACATCAGGATGTCTTTTTCAATGAGGCTCCATCTTCCGAGTGTTGGTGGTGATCTGAAGCTAGGTCCTCATGCTTGCATAGCAAGCCAAGCACTTTCCCAACTGAGCTAGCTCCTCCCTCCTAAAACCTTTTAATAAACAGTGTCTGACTGATCCTGAAATTATTTTCTGTGGTAAAGTTCAAAATCCTAGCTTCACCTGAGTGGAGGTTTCTGAACAAAATTCTGGCTACTACAGTGACAGTATGGAACTGTCCCCACCCCCGCTGTCACTACCACTGACAGTTCTTTGGTGGCCCACACAGGAATATTTTGTAGCATAGTTGGTGAGTGTCCTTTACCTCCACTTAGCTGCTCTGCTACTCTTGTGACCTTCATGTTACTTTGGTTTCTTTACCTTTGCTTTCAAGTCAGTGGCTCGTGTAATAGTTAATGAGTGCCATTGGTGCCAGAGATTGGAATCTCCTTGGAGTTACCCATAGGGAAAAATACATGACTTTCCAGGAGGACATTACCGTAAGGACTGATCCACCAATAGCCCAAGCTACTCTTCTGCCTGAAAGAGAGCCAGGGAGACCCTGTGGAGGCGAACTGACCAGGGGCAACATTCAGAGGAGTGAGCTTCATTAAGCAATGAATTTGGGGATCAAAACATTACAGACAGCTGTTTCTATGTATGCCATGCTCCAGTTAACCCCTTGACCCTGAAACTGTCCTAATGACGGTCCCTACTTTTCTTACAGTAACTACTTCCTGTGCAACTTGGGGTTCATTGATGGGAAGCCCGCTAACCTCTTTTCTGACACGGTTTTATTAGCTTGCTTTTACAGGATCAGACTTTTTTCCTGTCTCTTTCTGGTTTATCAACAAGTGATATTTTGGGGGAAGAGCTGTTGTGCCCAGAGAACAGACCCCCAAAAATAACCACGGAATCCAGAGGGCATGCAAGAGCAAAGAATCTTTATTCCGGCTTAAGTTCGGGCTCTCAGACCTCGCCAACGCAATGGATCTGTGCTGAGAGCCCCGATCACAGGGGGTGGAAGCACTTTATAGGTTTTAGACAAAGGGAGGAGGAGAATAACAGAGTCACACTTTGATTGGCCCGAGGAGCCTGCGCTCGGGAGTCCAGGGCAGGGGGCCAAGGAGGAGGGCTTCACAGAGCCTCCATAACTTTCTAAGAAGGTCTATAGAATTCTATAGAAGAATGTATAATCCAGAAGTTTTCATTTACCCCACTGCTCAGTGGAGCTAACTGTATCTGTAAAAGTACCGTAAGCTTCTTGTTATAACAGTTGGAGACTATGACAGAGTTTCACAACTGGTCAAACACATATTAAGTGTCTGTGAGGTGCCTAGCCCTAAGTGATACATTTACAATGCAACCTAAAGCTCACAGAGCATAGCGGAACAGGGGGAAGAGAATATTAGCACATCTCCCATCTCTCACCAGTGAAGCTTCCTCATGCAACAGACGATTAACTCAAAGCCACAACTGACCAAAGTGCAGCAAATAAGAGACTGAAGAGTGCTTATCCCTGAATAGGACACCTGTATCAAACCTCTGCCACCCAAGGCTCAAGGACCATGTGGAAGAGGGGGCAGAAATATTATAAAAGCTGGAGGTGGTGAATGACCATAATGAAACAGTTTTCTGAACAGCTGGGAAGTTACTCATAGGCACTCACAGCAATGGTAACAGCGTGCACAAGTCCCACACAAGCTCAAGCCAGACAAAATCCCAGCATAGACATGGGGAAGTGGGTATGAAGCCCCAACCTTAGCTGAGGAATTAATGCCAACTGACAGCTGTTGGGAGAGGGAGAGACAGTTTTCTTTAAATGTGTGACACTAATATGTTAACCAAGCTCCAGTAGATAAATCCATACCAAAGGACATTTGGGGAGACACATTTGACTTGATCGGCCTTAATATATATGGCAGAGTGCAAGAAATTTGGCAGGGGAGCTTTAAGAAAGTTACGGATCAGGGAGGGGTTGTCTAAATATGATCAAAATACATTGTATGAAGTTTGCAAAAATTCAATAAAAATCTTTAAAACAAATCTCTGTACACTTAGCAGCTTGTATGGGGCTATAGCTTTGCTGATTTCTGAGACACCCTGGAGGCATCTTTCCTCTGGTCCTGATGCAAATCGCTTGGCTTTTTATTGGTACTAATCCTTTAGCAACTACAACTGTCAACATCTCCAGTTCCAGGAAGCAGCCACTCTCTTCTGGCCCTTGTGGGCATTGCACATATATGGTGCACTTACATACATGCAGGCAAAACACTCATATACATAAAATAAAAATAAGCAATTTTTTTAAAAAGTCTCTGCTCAGTGACTAGTTTATCACCTTTAGGTTTAGCTATTTATAAGATCCCATGGTGTGGTCAAAGTCTGTCATCCTGTAGCTAAAATGGCCTTTTCTCCAATTCCTCAAAGAATCCTTCTTTCCATCTGAAGGTTCATCTGCATGACTTTTACTCTTTGCATTCCTGTATGTAACTAGTGCAGATCAGGACTAGAGAAGGAAAGTTTGGGGGATACTTGACCTATGAGAAATCATCATAAAGGGGAGATGAGGCAGGATAGAGCTTTGGGGATGTTCACTGGTACCTTAAACACTTGGCTCAACAGACATTTGTGGAATGAACTGTATTAAGATGTGTTCATTTGGGGCTGGAGAGATAGCTCAGTGGTTAAGAGCACTGGCTCCTTTTGCACAGGACCTGGGTTCAGTTCCCATCACCCACATGGTGGCTAACAACTGCCAGTAACTCCAGTTCCAGATCTGACGCCATCTTCTGACCTCTCTGGGCATTGTACAACATGGGCACATTTACATACATGCAGGCAATACATTCAAAATAAGCAATTTTTTTAAAAAGTCTCTGCTCAGTGACTAGTTTATCACCTTTAGGTTTAGCTATTTATAAGATCCCATGGTGTGGTCAAAGTCTGTCATCCTGTAGCTAAAATGGCCTTTTCTCCAATTCCTCAAAGAATCCTTCTTTCCATCTGAAGGTTCATCTGCATGACTTTTACTCTTTGCATTCCTGTCAACATTCTGGTCTTCTGAGCCCTCAGCAGAATTGCTCAACATATAGTTCCTCTTAACAGCATTTTAGGCTTTCTTTAGCTTGTTCATTCAAACTCCTCCCATAACCAATTCCTCCCATAAACCAATTCCAAAGGCTGCTTCCTCTATATCTTCATGTCTAGAATGGTGGTCCTGCTCCTTGGAATTCATCAGTTAGGCAATTAACTGATAAGAGAAAAGGTTTATGTAGCTCATGGTTCTGGAGATTCTATTCAGTGTCCAGCCCAAGATTGGGTGGCCTGATCGCTTTGGGCCTTTGTTAACCAGATGACAGTGGTAGGGAATGTGTGGTACAGTGATCTGTTTATATCATGAGCCAGGAAGTGGAGAGAGAGATGGTGGACCAAGATTCCATAGCTCCCTTCAGGACAAGTCCCCAGTGACCTAACGACCTTCGATTAGGCTTCACTTCCTAAAGGTACACAGCATCTTCTAGCAGCACCATTATAGGGACCAAGACATCAAAACATAGACCTTACCTATATTCAAACTGTAATATTATTTTTCCCTTCTGTCTAAATCAATTGTGATAGATTCTAAAAATGCTACCTAATGACACTCCCTTCCAGTGTTTAAGAGCTTGTACAATTTCCTCCACTTTGTGTGTGTGTGTGTGTGTGTTATGCAAAGGTGCACATAGAGGTCAGTGGTCAAGTTTGGATGTCATTCCTCAAAAGCCATCCATCCACCTTGTATTTTGAGACAGGGTCTCAGTGAGCTGAAGCTCACCAATTAGGCTATGCTGGCTAGTCAGTAAGCCCCTGGGATCTTCCTGTCTCTACTCGCCTAGTGCTGGGATTGCAATCATGTGCCACTATGCCTGGATTTTTAAGTGGGTGGTAAGGATCGAACTCAGGTCCTTATCAAGAAGCTCCTAGACTGGCTAGCCTAGTGTCCTAGTCTGGTTTCTGTTTGCTGTGATTAAACACTGACCTAAGCCAACTTGGGGATGAAAGAATTTGTTTCACCTTACAGTTCATCATGGAGAGGAGCCAGGGTAGGAGCTCAGGGCAGGAACCTGGAGGCAGCAACTGAAGCCCAGACCATTGAGGAACACTGCTTCCTGGCTTGCTTCTCTGACCTTGCTCAGTTGGTTTTATATAAGCCAGGACCACCTACCCAGGGGTGGTACCACCCACAGTGGGCTGGACCCTCCATGTCACTCAGTAATCAAGAAAATGCTTCACAGACATGTCCACAGGTCAGTACCATAGAGAGAATTTCTCAACCGAGTATTCCTCTTCCCAGGTGGTTCAGGTTGACAAAGGAAGCCAACCATGGCACTTAGAGAACACACTGAGGCAGCAGAAACAACAAACAGGGTAGAGGGTGAGAAGTGACCCCTGAAAGTCATCCTCTGATCTTCACATGCACACACTTCAAACATCATATACATACATCTACACCACATACATACACTCATATGCCCTTCATCTTATCATGTATTTATTCTTCCTACATATTATTTATCTAGTATGTAAAGCATTTTTCTCCTCCTAATATTGAGATGCTGGGTCAGAAATCACATATTTCAATACCTATGGTTACCAGGGAAATGCATGACTTAGCTAAGCTAGGAAGACAGTAAGGGTTTGGTGCTTCTTCTAAACTGGAAATCTAAGTGCTATGTAGAAAAATTAGTCAGTGCAACTATGGGCAATTTTTCCCCTGCAAAATCTGGGGTCATATTTCCCAGTTGTTTATGAAATGTCTAGCTTTTTGTTTATTTGTTTGTTTTGAGACAAGTTCTCACCATGTAGCCCTGGCTATCCTGGAACTTGCTATGCAGACCATGCTGGCCTTGAACTTACAGACATCTTCCTGCCTCTGCCCCCCGAGTGCTGGGATTATAGGTGTGAGCCAATGTGCCCAGAATCTAGTGAAGGGAATTATATTAATCAGACTTTTACATCACTGTAACACAATAATTTATATAAATAGCTTAGAGGAGGAATTATTTATTTTGGCTCACAGTTTTGGAGGTCTCTGTCCATCGTGGCTGGAAGGGAACAGTCCAGAAGAGAAAGAGCATACAGGAAGGATGCCAGGACAAGCACCCCTACAAGTGACCTTTTTCCTCCAACCAATCCCTACACCCCACTGTTCTACCACGTCCCAATAGTCTATTTAAATTCTGAATCCATCAATAGACTATTGGGAGGTGGTAGAATAGTGGGTCAGACACTCATGATTTGATAGCTCTAGAAATGTCCTTATAGCCACACTAAGCTGGTCACCTTCCTAATCTAGTGATCCTATTGGGTTGACAATCAACACCAAACATCATAGGAATATCAGGAGACAAAATTACAAGTACTGTTTAGAAAATGAGTTGGCATTCTTTTGCATTCTATGTTGGACAGCACTTTATTCTGTAAACAAAAAATGTTTCACTAGGTAAGAGGAAACATCTGTTTTTTGTGCTTTTTTAAAAAATAAGTAAACAGAATAAAAAAGGTATCAAGTTACTTTTCTTATAAGATGAAAACATAAAGAACTACCTATTTTTACTGACTTGTGTTGACTGAGTTCTTTAGTTACTGGATATTCAAGTCCTAAATTCACTGCCTTAATTTTCTGTGTTCCAGAAGAAATCAGAAAACAAAAATAGGTAAAAGGAAATGGGTTTATTTACAGATTGGCTAAGTTGGGAAAAGAAAGAACCTGATTTCTCTTCACTGTACATAATTTATAGACAACCATGCAGCAAAAGAAAAGAAAAAAAAAAAAAAAAAAAAAAAAACAACTTAGCTTTAGCTATGAGATGGTTTCATTGGTCCTTACCCGCAAGAAAGAAGGTCTTAGCCTCAGGTGGCCTCTGCTGTCTGCACGCTCAGCTTGGGATGACTGTTCTCTGAGGTTGGCTGCTTTGCATCCCTCTGGTAGGGAAAACTGGTCTGTTTGGGGGCCTACTTATGTCTTTAAAGTTTCAACTTGATTATGTGGTAGTTGGCTTGAGTAACTCCATTTTGGTTTGGTCTGTTCTGATGGTCCTACTGTATGAACTTGATCCCCAAACAATGGCCTCCCATCACCTCTGTTTAACAGGGGAAATCCTCTTACTACTAAATGAACCTGACAGGCAGGCTTTATCCTAGATCAGCCACAAATGTAGGGTCCTTGCAGTTGGCAAATATCCTTTGAACCATGTATTTATTATCCTCAGGAATGAATGCAAAAAATCTTTAAAAAATTATTTTTAAATGTATTTATTTTTTATGTCTATGAGTGTTTTGCCTGAATTTATGTTAGTACACTACATGTATGTAGTGCCTGTGGAGGCCAGAAGAGGGCATTGGATTCCCTGGAACTAGAGTAACTAATGGTTGGTTGGTAGTTGTCTTGTGGGTACTGGGAATCAAACCCACATCCTCTGGAAGAACAGTCGGTGCTTTTAACTATTTAGCCATCTCTCTAGGCCTAAATTTAAAAATCTTAATTTCAAAGCTTGTGAGATGAAATGAGAACAGGAGCAGGGGAAACAAAGAAAAAGAAATATGATTCTAAAAGTAGGAAGTGGGAGCCATGGTGTGGTGCCACATGCCTTTAATCCCAGCACTCAGGAGGCTGAGGTAGGTGGATCTCTGTGAGATTGAGGCCAGCCCAGTCTACATAGCAAGTTCCAGACCAGCTGGGGCTACAGGGAGACCCGAATCAAAACCACAACAAAACAATAATGCCAAAGTAGGAGATGAGGCTGAAGAGATGGCTTAATTGACAAAGTGCTTGCTGCTCAAGTGTGAGGACTTGAGTTCAGAACCCCAGTATCCAGGTTGAAAAAAAAAAAAGTTGGATGTAGTGTCCTGCTCCTGTAATCCCAGCACTGGTGGGGTGGAGACAGGAGGATCTTTAGGGTTTGCTGGCAGCTAATCTAGCTCAATCAGTGAGCTCTAGGTTCAATGAGAGACTCTGTCTCAAAAACTAAGGTGAAGAGTGATTTCTCGCAATACCCCATGTTGACTCTGGCCTCTGGGTGCACACACACGCACACAAATGCATACATATGCATATACAAAAAATAAAACTTGCAGGCATTCATATAAAAGGCCTTAATGATTTGAGTCTAATAATTTCTCTCCTTACTTGTAATATTTGTAGTGGAAATGGAAATTATCTCCTTCAAATGTACTCATCTCCTACAATCAGAACTTCTTTTCCATTGCCCTGGAGAAAGAGAGTCAATTTGAAGTCAGATATCCTTCTGATTGGTCAACACATAGTAGTTCTTAAACTTTTACCAAGCACCAGAATCACTACACAGTTTGTCAAAACACAAATTGCTGAAGCCCTTTCAGGATTGGGATCCAGAAGGTCTGGGGCAGCTCCGGAGAACTTATGTGTCCACTAGTTGCCCAGATAGTGTTGATCCTGGGTCTGGAGAGACTTTGAGAACGACTATAGTTGAGGCTCCTAAGAAAGTTGATGTGAAAATGGGATCACTAGGATCCATGTTTGAAAGGCCAACAATCACAAAAATAAATAAAGCTATACTTGCCCACCAAGGCACACCTCTTGGAACTCACAGATTTTAATTTTTGTTTTATTCTGCACAGACTTACTTCACAAATTTTGTAAACGGAATTTACCAAAGGTCATTATTTCAATCTAGGCTCTTGCCCCAGACACCAAACAAATCAGAACAACCCAGAAGGGCATCTCTCATAAATGCCACTAAATCAAACTGACTTTTGAAATGCCCCTCATCAAAAAGGGGTTGGGGGGGGCACTCACAGCAACCAAAGAAAAGTGTCTACCAGAGACCACCAGGTAGTAAGTCCTCTGAAAGTAACTGTGAAACACCAACCTTTTTTATCCTTCTTTTATAGAATGAATGGGTTGCTGCCTAGACTCCTTAATCCTGATTTGTGAATTTGATCTTTAAATTGGTTTGATTTTTGAGCAATCTGAAAGAATGGAAGGGCCCATATCCATACTTTCATTATGTCAGCATTTAAACACCTCTGAAAACCGGTTCGGGTAGACCTAAACATAAAAGACTTGCTCCAGGGATGTGAAAATATTAGCAAACTGATGAACGTTTGAGACACTGGGCGTGGGAAAATGCCTCTGCCATTCGTTTCAAAGGAAGTGTCACAGAGTTTTCTATTTAGGAAGCCTTGCACAAACCCTGTAAGCTTGCTTAGGAAGCAAGTGGACGAGCACGCACAGGTGCCGCAGCACTTCCCGGTGTGGCGCGGCGTGAGCCCCGCCCCAGGAGGTGGGGGCGGAGCCGCGCGCGGAGACCACGTGACCTCCGAGAGCCGAGCAGCTCCGGGTCGCGCGATCCGCCGTCATATCAGCTTATGGCACCGGCCGCTGATAGGCCGGCCGCCCAGCGCGTGGGCGGTGTTCCGCTCCAGTGGGCGGTGTCCTCTGGCCTTAGCGCGCCTACGGGGACAGCGGGTACCGCAGTTGTATCCAGAGCGGACCGCCGGGACCTGGGCAGGTAGACGCGGCGCGGGCAGCGGAGCACCCTCGGGGGCCGGGAGGCGGGCGGCTGTGGGGAGGGCCGGGGGCGCTGGTCGGTGGTCCCTGGATGCTGGGCAGGTGCGGGGACACACACTGCCGGGTGGTCCGCATCCTCGGCACAGGGGCGGGGGCATCCTCGGTGCTTGGTCGGATCGCGGGTGGCGCTGGGTGACAGCCAGACCGACACCTCGGGGCCTCGTGGAGACTGGCCTGTCGTAGGGCCTGGGCGTGGAGGACACCGACAGAGGGGAACCGTATCACCACCAGCGCTGGAGCTTGTCCGCTGCTCCCAGATCCAGGGGAAGTCTTGAACACTAATGCTTTCCCTTGCGATGGGCTTCGTTTTGGACTGTCCTCTTACTAGGGAGGCGCTAGGGAGAAGGAACTAGGCTAAGAACCGGTCAATATCTGTTAAGTATTGCAGCCTGATGAGGTTAGTGGCCAGCTCTCAGCGCTTGTAGATTACTAGGGAGAAAATCTTCAGCTTCTTTTAAAAAACCAGCAACAATAAACATGCATGTTGGTATGCCTACCGAATTGCAGAGTATATGAGAAAGTGGTACAGGTGAAGAAAAGAAACTTGGTCTCAGTAGAGAAGTTACCAGACTGGAACATGGAGTGCTTTTGGTGAAAACTTTTCTAGGTTAGCGTTCTTCATACCAACATCTGTTGCTTTCTGAGTATTTAGTAATAAGTACCTAATGAATACATGATCCTTGCTATCTTACTCTGTGCTTTTACATTCATTATGTAATATAATTAGCATAGGCTTCTCAGGATTTCTCAGCTCTGTAACATCCTGAGAGATAACATTTGGCACTGGGGAGCCAAGAGAACAAAGGCTAGAATTTACATTCCACTTTCCAGTTTTTTTAAATTATTCCTGGCTTCAGTTTCTTGTATATAAAGTTGAGATTATATAAGTACATAAATAGAGCTAAGAAATTGGGTGAGATTACAATCCTCCACTTTAAAAGCAGTTAAAAGGCAGGTGTAATCTGAGATCTCAGAAGGCTGATGTAGGGAAGACTACAGTTCCAGGCCAGTGGAGGCTACATAGCAAGACCCTGTCTCAAGAGTGGAAGGAGAGAGGCTAAAATAATATCTAATTTCCCATAAATGTTAGCCATTATTTCTACACTTTTTTAGTTAAGCAAAAAAGGTAATAGTAGATTACCTTGAATAATAGATTCAAGTTTTCTAAGCCCCATAGTGTATTTACTTATCCCATGCGGGGATGGAACCCAGGGCTTTTGGCATATTAGGCAAGCAGTCTGTCACTCAACTGCATCCCTAGTCCTACTGTTTAATTGTTAACTGTGCTTTTAAAAATGTGTTTGTTTCTGCAAAAGCAATGTAAGATTTAATATAAACTTTGGTTTCAAGCAATGCTATTTCATTAACTTAGGTTTGATGGAGCCTCTGACTTTGAGGGCTGTAACCCACAAAATTATATGAACTTTAGGTACTTATCACTGTGTGGTACTTGACTCCTGTTAAATTGCTTTTTGAATTAACAGTGGCATAAATGATGAAAGATATGTGTTAGTACCTAATATTTGCTGTAAGTTGTTTTTCCCCTGACAAAGTGAGAGAAAATACTTGTGGTTCATATCATAAGGAAAGGCCTAGGTCCTTAATAAACAAGCTGCTAGCTGGATGCAGTACTGCGCACCTGCCTTAGCTACTTGGGAAGCCGAGGTGGGAGAGTAGCTTGCGTAAGGGAAGGTGAAAGGGAAAGGGAGAGGGAGAAGAGCTTTTAGAATTTGATTTTTATGAAGAGACTAAAAAGTCCCCGGGGGACAATGGGAAAAGGATGAAGACAGATCATTCACGAAAAAGTGTAAATTATTTCAAATATATGAAATAATGTTCAGCCTCATTTATAGCAAGATGCCCTTTCTTTCCTATTTAAGTTGAAGAATATCCAAGAGTTTGATGATACCCTCTGTTGACCAGATGGTAGAGAATAGGTACTGTCCTCCATTGTTTTAGGACTTACAAAGTGTTTGACTCCATGGAGAACAGTTGAGCAGTAGGTATCAGGTTATAAATGTTTCTCTCTGATTGCTCTTCTACTTGTAAAAGTTTACTTAATACAGGAGGAATCACCATCTCAAAGTCTGGAAAGTGATTTCTTTTGGCTTCAGATTCGGCACTCAAACTCATTTGATGACAACTCCTGACTCCAAGTGACTGGTGCCACCTGTCCAGGTATTCCTCCCAGAGGGACCCTTCTGGCAGTGTTTTGCTTTTTTTGTGGTTTTGTTACTTTGTACTTAATTTCAATATCAAATGTAGTTGAAGGCAGCCTGATGGATGAGAGTGAGGATGAAGCTGGCATTAGTATAGCTACTAGAGCAGGGAATTGTTGGTAGATGCTAGTGTGGTTATGTGTCTGAGGCATCCTACTGAAGGAGATGGTGTGCCGTGTGCATACATATACCATCATGCTTTTCCTAAGCATAATGTTCCTTGGTGAGAAAGGCTGTATCCGAGTTAGAATGGAGGAAAAGTAAGTGCCAGAAACATTTTTAACATGAAGTCAAGGTGGAGGACACACAGAAGCGTTGTCTGGGAATAAATTCCCAATTGCCTTCATTATAGTTTCAAATATTTTTCACTGCCCTGCTTCCTTCATTTTTGATTCTTCTTAATATGCATCATTCAATGGCAGTTTTTCATATATGCTGTCTGGTTTTGTGATCTACACACCATTAGCAACATCTGTTTACTTCCTTTACCGTTACGTTTACTTAATCAAACATGATTAGAATCTTCATTTTTTTGTCCTAGGCACTGCTTTCTTATTGGTCCTCCCTGCCAGTTAAACTTCAACAGTTTGTCCTTCTAGCCCATAAGTGAGCTTGCTGGTAGTATGTATGCACACTGCACACCATTTAACCTGTCTTTTCTCCATCCCCCTTACCCAGCTTCTTGATAGCCTTGTAGCCTAGTAAATGTGAAAAAGTACAACCTTCTCCCCATTAAGGGGAGAGAAAGGCTTTTTAGCTTCCCTGAAATCCCCAATGAGAGGACTGTTGCTGTCTCTAATTCCCTAGAAGACTTTTTCTTAAGGCTTGACTTCCATTGACTGACTTAAAACTTGCTGGGTGGGAACAGGCACACTCCTGGGAGTTTGGGGAGAACCATCCTTGTTTAGCAGCAGAGGCAGTAACCAGAGAGAGCCTGACCAAAAATTTTTAAAGGAAGTATGGCAGAATGAGTTGCCTCCAGGAAACATTGCCTTCTGGGGAATCTGGAATGAATTCTACTAACTTGGCTATGCACAGACTCAAAAAACTAGAAGGCCTGAATCCTTCATCTGTGGCTACCCTTGAAGATCTGGGTGAGCAGGAAGTGAAGGCCACAGAAGTATTGAAATCACAGCCCACACCCCAGTGGAGCTGAGAGACAAGTTGGTTCCAGATGGTTAAAATGAATGGGACTCCATGGGATGCAAGAAGTAGGAGCAGTAAAGAAGTGGCCCCAGCGGCCTGCTTTTCACGAGAGCCCTTTATCTACTCATTCAGGAAGCTCAACATGGAGTTTCTTCTTACAGCGATGAAAATGTTCTGAAACCACATGATAATAATGATTGTTAAGGTTTCGAGAATTTACTAAAGAGTTAATGAGTCATCCACTTTAAAATGAAAATTACATCAATACAATTGCTTGAAAACAACAGGAAAAAAAGATTATTTTTAAATAGATAGAACACACTCCAGGATATGTATTAAGAATAAGAAAAGAACCTCACAGTGTATGTGTACTGTACTGACGTTGTAAGGGGTGAGGGAAGGGTAATTTCACAGTCGCTATTACATGTTTTAAAAAAACACCATTAGTGGGCTGGGTGCTTTAATCTCAGCACTCAGGAGGCAGAACCAGGCACATCTCTGTGAGATGGAGACCAGCCTGGTCTACATAGTGAATTCCAGGCCAGCTGGGGCTACAGGGAGACTGTCTCAAAAAAAATAAAAACAAAATAAAGATTCAAAGAAAACTGATAAATACAGTGTATAGAGAAGTGACTGGAAGCGAGAATACAAATTATCCTTTTTGTCAATATGTCATTTTGAACTACGTATATGTATTAATCTTTGAAGACCTAATTATGAGAATTAGTGGGAACATCTTGTGGGGAGCCCAGAGTTGCGAACAGATGTATTTTTCTTTCCTATAGGTTATTTTATTTCATGACTTGATATTTATATAGCCCAATATGTAGCAGTAAAAGGCTGTTTGAATACCTGGAGTCTGATGTATTTTGGCAGTTCCCACACTGGCTTTTTGGTCTTTAAAAACTCCAGCTATAAATGAGAGGTATTTTGGAACACTCAGCACATTTTCTCTACCAGTGTTCCTATGAGGAATGAGTGTGGAACTCTGAATCATCCGTGTTGTAGTCGGATCACAAAAGCTGGCCACGTGCACAGGAGCATGTGTCTAGAGTAGACTTAAGGTTTGCAAAGGTTAAACATCTGGAACAGAGACTGGCAGTTTTTCCTATAGAGAACCGGATACTAAATAGCCTCAGCTATTTACTCGAGTGGAGTAACTGGGCCCCTCTTGTAGCGGGGAAGTAGTCAGGGGCACTGGGACAGCGTGTAAACATCTGGGTATACCTGTGTTCCAGTAAAGCATGTTTACAGAAGGGCTCTGGCGGGCAGCATGTTGCTAGCCTGAAACTTAGAATATGAATAATAGGAAGAGAGGTGCATTCTAGTTGTTCTCCCCACCCCCACCATCCCTACCTCAGTGCTGGTTCTTGAACCCTGGACTTGGTTGCATTAGATTACCACTTAGCTACTCCCCTAGTCCTTCTAGAGAATTCATCTCAGGATCAGCATTAAACTAACAACCACTGGGATATGATTCTTTTAAGGAGAAAGGTAGCTGGAGCTTTGTGGCTGAAGGAGTAAGCTGACCATCCTGGTACTCATTCATTCCCATCTTTACAACCTGCTGTGTTACCATTAGTTGTAGTAAAGAACCGTAAGGTGGAATTAGAGCTGGGATACACCCCTTTCCAGCTCTATGGCCTTAGAAGCAGTTTCCTGAGCCGCAGTTTCTCTAGCTTCAGTGCTCTTGTGTGTACTATGAAGGGCCTAGAGGTGATTCGTAGATCCCTTCTGCGGACTCACACTACCTATGATGGTTCTTAAATTGGGACCTTTGTATAGAGGTTTGACGAAACGTGCCTTATAGAAGTATAGATGTGAAGCGTAAACATCCGCATGTTTGTCCTTCAGGGGCTGCGATGGACCTCGTTCTCAGTGCTGCAGACTACTACTTTTTTACACCGTACTTGTATCCAGCAACATGGCCTGAGGATGACATCTTCCGACAAACCATTAGTCTCCTGATTGTCACAAATCTCGGTGCTTATGTCCTTTATTTTGTCTGTGCAACACTGAGCTATTATTTTGTCTATGATCATTCATTAATGAAACATCCACAGTTTTTAAAGGTAAGAGATTTTCTAACCGCTATTACAGTAAATATAAGCTATAATATATTTGAGTTTTCAGTTAAACTGGTTGTAACCATGAGAAAAGGTTTTGAAAACAGGCCCCCAAAAGGTTGGATATTTTTCTAAGGACTATCACCTCTTTTCTGTAAATAATAAATAAGTAAGTAAGTGAACCTAATTGTTTTCTCTTAGCCTAGAATTTTATTTTGCTATGCACATAGATGAGAATAGCCTTGCTGATATTGATGAATAAATAAATGTACATATGCAGTTACTGTGTTTATATAAATATTTTAATGCTTGACTTCCATAAACTGAAATACTTCCTAGGTATGGTTTTTCTTTGGTTGAACAGGATTCAAGTTCAGGAGTTTTAGAGTTGTTCACAACTGGGTTGGAATAATTTTCTATTTCAGTTACTGGTCTTTGTCAGATACTCCTAAGACTGAAGAGTTTTGGAGGAAAGTTCATTGTGAAAGAAGTGATTATCCCATAAATAGAAACTTAGAATACAGATTGGGTGGGGAGGAGAAATGGTTTCAGAATTCAAGGGATGTACTACCTTTGCTCAGTACAAAAGGAATGTTTTTATTACATAGTCCTATGTATTAAAGTTTTTAGAGTTTGGAAGTCTCTTAATATAAAAGAATTTCGGGACCTGGAGAGATGGCTCAGCGGTTAAGACTACAGTATGCAGCATCCATGTTGGGCAGTCCACAGCTGCCTGCAACTCGAGTTCCTGAGGATCCAACAACATCTTCTGGCCTCTGTGGGCACTGCAGTCACGTGCCCATAACCTCAAATAGACACACCAGTACACATAATTAAAAATAAGATATAAAATAAAATTAATTAAAAAGAGAAAATTCAGGGGTAGGGATATAGTTCAGTGGTTCATTGCCTAGCATGAGCAACCCCTAGAAGCAGTATGAGAGAGCGAGAGAGAGATACCAGTTCAGGACATTTTTATGATAGTTTGTTAAACATAGATTTTGTGTGTGTGTGTGACTTTTCAATATTGAAAATTTCATCTTCAGAATCAAGTCTCAAGAGAGATTAAGTACACTGTCAAGTCTTTGCCGTGGATCAGTATCCCTACAGTCTCACTGTTCCTCATGGAGTTGAGAGGTTACAGCAAACTGTATGATGACATAGGAGACTTTCCAAATGGTAAGCAGATACTGGGAGGTCTAAGCATGAGTAAATGCCTCTCTCTCTCTCTCTTCCTTTTTGTATTTGTGTGTGTGTGTGTGTGTGTGTGTGTGTGTGCATGTGTGTGCACGTGTGTGTATGCACAAGAGGCCAAAGGGCTACCTTGGGTGTCACCCTCAGGAAAGCTCTCTACCTCCTCATTATGTAGCCCTGGGTGGCCTGGAACTCACAGAGATCACCTGCCTCTCCCTCCTAAGTCCTGGAAATAAAGGTGTATGCCACCACACCCAGCCTAGTATACCTCCTTTTTAGACAGGCTCGCTTTAAATTGGCACTTGAATTTCAGGCGCTGGGATTGATGACAGGCGTGTGCCTCCACAGCTGGCTTATAGGTTACTTTATTCAAAGAACCAAACCTGCATCTTTATTTGAAATTGTCCAGTTGTTTTTACTGTTTTTGCTTTCATGCATTCACGTCTTGCCTCATGTATAGACTTTCAGTTCCACTGTCAATTTAAAAGTCAGCTTTAGATGAAATTGTGCCTGAGGGAATACTGGACTGATCAGGGATGAACCCTTGTGTTTGTTTCCTGTGAGCTTTAATTCAAACTTCTGAGAAAGTAATTGCAGTAGTCTGTGGAAGTTAGAAAACTAGAAGCCTCACTCTCCTGCTGCTGGAAACGCCAAGTCTTTTCACATCAATCCTCCCACCTGTGGCTCATGCTTCCTTTTTTACATCGAGCAAACACAGTGTTGCGTGTGCAGTTTGCACTCTGATGGTTTTCGTTCAGTAAATACTGACATAGAGTATATTAGTTGTAGTAGTTTATTGTGTAGATGGAAGGTCCTACTAAGAAGAACTTTTATATATATATAAAAATATATATTTCATTTATAAACAGTCTTCTATATATAGGAAGAAATTAACAGCATTTATTGAGATTGATATTTGCTGGCAGCAGTTCTGAGCTCTGCCCATGTATCACCCACTGTTTTCTATGGAGTTCTGTGGAGTAGGCACTGTTGGCACTCCTTTTGTAAGTATATTAGATGAACAGTGTCAGGAGCATCCCTCTGTTGTTCAGCAAATAGAGGTGGTTTCAGAATTGTGAACCCAGATTGTTGGTATGAGAGCTCAACATAAGAGGTGCTTATTTAGAAGAGGCTGCAAAAAAGTATTCCCTGGGGTGATGAATTGTAACGAATGCATGGGAGGATGAATGGAATTGGAGAGAAGGCATTCTAGATTTGCGGGCAGTGTGAACCAGGGTCAGAGGTAAGACACACCAGGCACTGAGAAGTTAAGCACATCAGCCTGGTCACGAGAGAATTACCAGGAGGATGAGGCTGGAGTTACCAGAAAAGGGACACATTATGGGATGAGTATTAGAGTTAAGGTATTTAGTGGAAAACTGTTCTAGGCAGGGAGATACTGCACAAAGATATGGTTTAGGAAAGTTAATATGAAAAAAAAACCCAATGGAGTAGTATTTTCAAAGATTGAAGTAAAAAAGATCTCTTAGGAGCATCCTGTCTCGTGGGTATCTTTGTAGTGTAATTAAGGAATACTTGGGCTGGAGAGATGGCTTAGTGATTAAGAATGCATCTTGGACCTGAGTTCGGTTTCCAGCATCCGTATCACGTGGCTCACCGCCTTCTTTAACTCCAGCTCCAGGGAATCCAGTGCCTCTGGCCTCCATGTACACCTACATTTAGATGCATGTACTCACACACAGACACACATAATTAAAAATAATAAAATAGGGCTGGAAAGAGGGTATAAATGCTCAGGCTCACAACAAAAAAGACACGAATAATTAATTTAAAAAAACTGTATAGACATTTTTTATGGCTTTGTGTACCAGCTAAAAATTCAATTTAAAAAAAGAGAAATTAATTAAAGGTAGACCATTTCAAGTTCTTAAATGAGGGGGAAGTAAGAAAGTGATCAGATTCTAGGGAGACTGATTTGAGTTGGTCGTAACAGCTGGTCATGTTTGAGTTCAGGACCCCATTTTGCACTTAGGTGGACACGTAATCGGCACAGAATCCTGGAGCCAAGCTTTGACTTGGTCTTCCCTGTCCTCTCTTCTAGGTTGGATTCAACTCATTGTTAGTGTGTTCTCCTTCCTCTTTTTCACGGACATGCTGATCTACTGGATTCACAGAGGCCTGCACCACAGGCTTGTATACAAGGTAGAGTTATTTGAATGGGAAAGAGAAACAAAAAAAAACCCACATATTTCAGCAGTGTAAATGTTGTTCTCTGGTTCCCAGGAATTTCTTCACCTGTATTAAATACCCAGCCAGCTATAGTCATTGAAGGTCCCAGTACATTTTGTTTGCTTTCTTCTTTGTGGACCTGGAGGGACTGTGTTAAGATTTTAACTTTGGGGTAAAGGAGGAGCGACTGCCATTCCAGTTAGGGCATTACTGCCAATCCAGTAGCAGGAGTGTGGAAACAAAGTTCGCTGTACCGTATGAGTCACACTAACCATATTCCTTTCTTCCTCAGCGCATACATAAGCCTCATCATATTTGGAAGATTCCCACTCCATTTGCGAGTCATGCTTTTCACCCTGTGGATGGCTTCCTTCAGAGTCTGCCTTACCATATATACCCTTTTGTCTTTCCACTTCACAAGGTGGTTTACTTAGGTTTATATGTGTTGGTTAATATCTGGACGATTTCTATTCACGATGGTGATTTTCGTGTTCCCCAGATCTTAAAGCCATTTATTAATGGGTCGGCTCATCATACAGACCACCACATGTTCTTTGACTATAACTACGGACAGTACTTCACATTGTGGGATAGAATTGGAGGCTCATTCAAAAATCCCTCGTCCTTTGAAGGCAAAGGACCACATAGTTATGTGAAGAAGATGACGGAAGGAAAGTTCAATGGCTTTGCAGAAAATGGTTGTGAAAATGAAAAATTAAGCAATGGAGAATTTACAAAAACCAAATAATTTATTGCCTGATTATTCTAAATATTTTAAATAAGGAAACAATCTGCACACAGCTCAGATACAAGTAAATGGTGTCATTTGAACATCAGCATTGTGTGTAGTGTTAAGGAATGGTCCTAATGCTAAACTGAGGGAAGACACTGGGAGGACCAAGATGTTAATTACATGGTTAAAATGTCAGACATTGGTCCAAGGGGCAGCTTGTGTCTTTTCAGCCAGCAGACTATTTTAAATAAGACAGAAAATAAGCTATTGAAGGGACTAGGCTATGTCCTTTTGCCTTAATCCGCCCTGAATATTCATTAAGAAAAAAAAATTCTTGTGCTTAAGAATACTGAGAGTCAACACCATAACCGAGGAATACCAATGTGAAGATGACCCCTTGTTTCAGAAATGGTTGATTCTTCATGGGTGCCGTGACATTGATTACTTGTAGGACTTCATTCGAATGAAGCATCAGTGTGAAACATCTGGTGTAGATGTGCCTGTGTCTGTGTTTTACTTACTAGCTGGTGTAATAAGATTATTTTATCTTCCTATATGTAGGTCCCTTATTCTCTGGGGGTATTATCAGATTTTAATGATGAATAAATAAATGGGATTTTTAAAAAAATATTAGCTCTACCATGATTTAATGCAGGTTATTTAACGGAGGACACTTATGGTTATCATGTAAACCATTATTTTAATAAGAATACAGATATGAATCTGGATGTTGCTTGATAGAACATAAGGTGTCTAGGTGACACTCCCAGCATTACTGACTTCTAATGAAATTGATGCACTGCACTTTTGATATATTTCTAAATTACAAGTCTGACTTTTTTCTAAATAAATTATTGCCAAATATTTAGGCCTATCTGAAGATTTGTTTTGCAATCTCATTCTCCTGTTTCTCCCTTCACTTCTCCCTACAGCCTCTTTTAAGTGTGCTTTTCCTCCCACAGACATATTCCTAAAGTGTTCTGTGTCGTAAGACAAGTCCATGGGGGAGGGGTGTACATGGTTTGTAAAGGTATTTCATTAGTTGAATATGTAGAAATCAATAAAAACTGATTATGACTGCTGTTTCACTCAGTGATTGGAGTTGCCAGGACTTTTGGAGCTAGGTGAGTCACAGCTGGTACCCAGTGCAACCTTTGTTTCTCCATCTGATAAGGGGTGAGTCACTGCTTCCATAGTAAGACCAAGTGTGAAGCTGTCAGTCAAAAGAACTGAGGATGCTATTCATGCAGTGATGATTTCTGCTTTTTTAGGGTCAGGGGTTGGAGTCATTCAGCTAGGTCCTCAATAGAAGTCTAGGCAGAAAGGTCTAGAAACTTTCACCTTAAAATTGGAGGACAAAAGACATTGAAATGAGCCAGAAAGAAGAGTAACAGAAGGAAAAATAAGTAAAATTGAAACGCGTTGTTCACCAAATTATTCTTAATAAGGTGAAATATCTAGAATTTTGTTCCGATGGCACTTCACTTTTAAGAACACATTTCTGTAAACCACAGTGGTTGTCTACAGTAAGATTTGGAGATAAAATTGAAACATGACTTCCCCAAAGTAGAATAAATTTCTTCAGAAAAACTGGAAGGGTAGGAACCAGGTGTCAGTGGACTTTACCAACAAGGCAAGTTTTTGGTGTAGGAAGAAAAATATTCATAAAATCTTGTTTTAATAGATACTTGCTTTGTGAAAGTTCATTTTTAAAATACAGTTTTTAAGGGCCTAGGGCGTAGCCAAATGGTACAGTACTTGCTCAGCATGTATGAGGTCCTAGAATTCATTCCAACATTGCAAAAATATTTTCTTCAATCTCTAAGGCCAGTTGAAGGTTGTATTCATTCTTAAGTACAATAAAATTTATTTAAGGAGAGAAATTACATTGTTATTTCTTTGATTAAATGAGCTTATACATTGATCCTATCAAATTATCCTCCATATTTAAAACCATGTACCTGGGTTTTTTTTTTTCTAATTTTATGTGTATGAGTGTATTGCCTGCATGTATGTAAGTGCACCCATGTCCTACAGTGCCCACAGAGGTCAGAAGAGGGTGTTGGAGCTCCTGGAACTGGAGTTATGGACAGATGTTAGTCGCCATGTGGGTGCTGGGACTGAATCTAGGTTCTTTGCAAGAGCAGTCTTAACCACTGAGCCATCTCTCCAGCCCTATGTACCTGTTATTTATAATGAGATTTTCTTAAACATTTGTTAAGAGATGTAGCATTTTGTTCAGTCCCCCCAAGTCAGACTCATGTACAGTTTGAATGTACCTTGGCAACTTTCCATCATTCTAATCACAAAAGGGCTTAATGGTATCAGAAGTTAGTCATTTGACTGGGAACGATTCCTATGTGATTGAACCAGCACATCCCATAGGCATTTGTTTATTTCTTGCATCATTTGGTTATGTCTTCTGTTTTAATATAATTTCACTCAGCCATTCATTGGTGGGAAACCGACTCCCTCACGTGCTGCTCCAGAAACAAGTAGAAGCCTGGGAACTGGGTGCACATTCAGCTGCAAGACAGGAACAAGGCTGTGGCTTTCTCTGCCCCATTGCTGGTGTGCTTTTTTCTTTGATCTTTTTGGAAATGTCATTAAATCTACCTATTTTAACAGAGCAGTTCAGTCAGCGTCGACATTTAGGGATCAGTGTCACCATCATCAAGATAAAGAACATTTTCTTTGCTACAGCATTTGTTATCTTCCTTTGCAGTTAGGAGGTCTAACTACTAACCAGGTGCCAAGGTGCCATACTCAGGTGCCAAGGACCCGAATGTGACTAGTAATAATCCGACTGTGACTAGTAATAATCAGATACAGAGAGATTAAAGACACATGTGCAAACATGTCCTCCCACTCCAGGAAACCACTGATCTTCCTGTCCCTGGAGGTTAATTCTGCCTGTTTGGAAATTTTATTTAAATTGAATTAGATGGGACATATTCCCATGTTTAAGTTTTTTTTTTTTTTTAGTTTGGGATGATACTAATATTTTCCACGTGCAATTAGCTTACTTTAAAAAAAATTACTTTTTTATTTAATTTTTAAATTTTTTATTTAATAACCACATGATTAGAAGGAGCATTTCATTACAGCTTTAACATATTCAGTAACAATTTCTAGAGCAAGGATACACCTCTTTCAAAAGTGGCTGTAAATTTTTAGGTTCACAATTGAATTAATACGGCTATACAATATTGAACTCGGTATAAACCCTGTAAGACATAAAATTGAAGAGTTTTTACCCTTTCAAGAAGAGCTCCATTTCATTTTTAAATATGCTGTTTCCTACATTTTTAATGCTACTAACGCTTAGATGTTTGCACATGTGTCTTTAATTGCTATGTATCTGATTATTACTAGTCACAGTTGGTTACACTTGGATCCTTGGCACCTGAATATGGATATAAAGTCATCAGGTAGATTTCAATGGTAATGTTTATCACCTCTGCTAATTAACATGACGTAAATTTTTATGCTTCCTCCTCAAATGTCTTTAAAATTTGTTGATTTGTGTGTGTGTATATCATACAGAATATCCCTCACAATCTTATTCATCTATATACCCACATCCCAAATGGCACCCTCCCATAGCACCCCCCCCCGACTGGAGCCCATATACCCTGTCATCCTTGTTACTGTCCACTGTGTTGTCAGCACCCCCAGCTATTCCCCAGTGTTTGTCCATCTGCTGAATCTAGTTAGCCTATCTAGAGATCCTTGTTTTAGGAAGATCAGCTATTCCTCATCTAGTAGCAATCAGTTGTCAACATTCCTTTAGATAACATTGGGGTCTGCTGTTCATTTTCCCAGTTTTATGCTGGGTTACTGTCTGGGAGTCTTTTGGGCCACCCTGGACAGTAACTCAAAGGAAGGTATCTCCTGTCTGGCATTGTTTCTTGTTATGTAGCCTTTAGCTATACATATGGACTCTTAAAACATTATATTGACCCCATTACTCTTTGGTTATACTTTCCTTTTGGGTGTTTAAGACCCTGCAAATGGCCCAGATAAACCAATTTATTTTTACTCTTAAGGTCGTTTGAGGATCTGCTCCTCAGGGGTCACATGGGCTTGGGAGGCACCCCTGGCTCCTTTCTTATATCAATTCTGTCTATGTGAAGATAAGTCAAAGGTCCTGCTCGATCATGGCTGGCTTCACTTGGAAGCATGGAGGAAATGTTTCCTCTGTATTGACTGGACACTGGTTCAGCTCCATCTGGTGGGGTCTCCATGGCCTCCTTGATCAAGAGGACAGGTGACTCACCACATTTTCAGGACATTTTCAGACATGCTCATAGTCTCCTGGAATTTAGTTGACCTAGGAGGGAAAGGAACAAAATCTGTCCTTTAAGTCCCTCTGTCCAAATTAGTATAGGCCTCAAAGTATGGCTGTTAAACATCCAAGAAGGTTAGTTCCACCAGTCTGGTACTTTAAATTACCATATGCCTCATAGATAAAGCTCGAGTAAAGACCAAACGCTCTCAGGTAAACCTTGCCTAGGCATATATTGCATTCTTTGATCTGGTTGTATGTATAATTTGTCAGTAGGTTGTTTGATTAATATGGTTCCCTTTGGTTTTTTAAAACTAGGCATTATTTATCTCATTGTCTAACCCTTCCACCAGGTTTTCCCATTTAAGGTGCCCCTGTTTTTCCCATTTCTCCCCTAATAATACCCTTCTCCTATGGTCCCACTTCTCTTGAGCTCCTTCTTTCCGTTTATCCCCAAGTTTCCTTATATAACCCTCCCTCCACCCTCCCCTTAAAATAACCCCATTTTAATCCATATCTCCCTTATGCCTGTTTCCTACTGTTCTCTTTCAGATTCCTTCTTTTCCTTTACCTCCCTGGTTCCTTTTCATTATCCTGGTTCCTGTAGTTATATCTGAATACATACTTATAAGGATTTGGTGCTAGGATCCACATATGAGGGAGAATATATGTCGTGGGTTTTTGTTGTTGTTTTATCTGAATCTGTGTTACTTCACTTAGTATAACAGTTTTTAGTTTCATCCATTTACATGCAAATTGCAAATTTCAATCTTTCTTTACCACTGAGTAAACTTCATTGTATAAATGAACCACATTTTCACTATCCACTCGTCAGTTGAGGGACACTTAGGTTGCTTCCATCTCTTAGCTATTGTGAAAAGAGCAGCAACAAACATGGTTGTATAAGTGTCTCTGCAATAGGATGAGTTCTTTGGGTCTATGCCAAGGAGTGGTATAACTGGGTCAAATGGTAGGTTCATGTGTAGTTTTATAAGAGTTCTCTACACTGCTTTCCATAGGGGTTGCACGAGTGTGAAAGCAGTGGATGAGTGTTCCCCTTTCCCCACATCCTCTCCAACATTTGGTATCATTTGTTCTCTTGATCTTAGTCAGTCTGATTGGGGTAAGATGAAATCTTAAAGTGGTTTGAATTTGCATTTCCCTAATTTTAATGATGTTGAATACCTTTTAAGATGCTTCTTAGCCACCTTTTTTTCTTCTTTTGAGAACTCTCTGTTCAGTTCCTTAGCCCTTTTTAAAATTGGATTACTTCCTTTCTTGATTCTTTGTTTTTTGAGTTTGTTGTATATTCTGGATGTCAAACCTCTGTCAAATGTGTCGATGGTGAAGATTTTCTCCCATTCTGTGGGTTTTCTCTTCACTTCCTTGGTTGCTTCTTTTGATGTACAGAAGCCTTTTAGTTTAATGAGGTCCCATTTGTTGATTCTTGACCTTGTTTCCTGAGCAGTTGATGTCCAGTTTAGAAAATCCTTTCCTACACCTTTATCTTGTAGGTTTTTCCCAATGTTTTCTTCTAATAGTTTCAGAGTTTCAGGCTTTACACTGAGGTCTTTGATCCATTTGGAGTTGACTTTTATGCAAGGTGAAAGATAGGGGTTTAGTTTCATTCTTCTACCAGGTGGAGATCGAGTTTTGCCAGCACCATTTGCTGAACATGCTGTCTCTCCACCAGTGAATGTTCTTGGCCCCTTTGTCAAATATCAGGTGGCTGAAATTCCATGTACTCATATTTGGGTCTTCAGTTTTGTTTCATTGATCTATAGATCTATTTTTGTGCCTGTACCATGTTGTTTTTATGACTATAGCTATGTAATACAGTTTAAAATCTGGTATAGTAATCCCCCCAGCATTGCTTTTAGTGCTTAGGGTTGCTTTGGCTATCCGAGGTCTTTTGTGCTTCCATTTCAATCTTAGGATGTTTTTTTCTAATTCTGTGAAAAATGTCATGGGGTTTTGTTTGGCATTTCATTGAATCTATAAATGACTTTTGGTAGGATGGTCATTTTCACACTATTAATTCTTCCAATCCATGAGCATGGGAGGTCCTTCCATCTTCTGATATCTTCCACAATCTCTTTAAAAATTTACAATTTTCATTGTAGAGGTCTATAATGTCTTTGGTCATGTTTATTCCAAGATCTTGTAGCCTGCCACTTTATTGAACGTATTAATAATTTCTAGTTTTCTGGTGGAATTTTTGGCATCTCAGATATAATATCTGCAAAAAGGGATAACTTGATCTCTTCTTTTCCAATTATTACTCCTTTCCTTCTCTTGTCTTATTGCTCTAGCAAGAGTTTCAAGCACTATATGGAGTGGAGATAGTGGACAACCTTGTCTGGTTCTTGGTTTTAATGGGAATGCTTCCAGTTTTCCTCCATTTAGAATGATGCTGGCTGTAGGACTGTTGTATATAGCTGTAATTATGTTAAGGTGTGTTCCCTCCAGTCCACCTCCCTCTCGGACTTTTAACATAAATTCATATTGAATTTTGTCAAAGGCCTTTCTGCATCTACTAAGATGATCATGTGATTTTTGTATTTAAGTTCATTCATATGTTTTATTACATTCATTGACTTACATATATTGAATCATCCCTCCATCTCTGGTTTAAAGCCAACTTGATCATAGTGGTTGATCTTTTTGATGTATGTATGTATGTGGTTTCTGAGTATTTTGTTGAGAATCTTTGCATCATGTTCATTAAGAATATGGGCATAGTTTTCTTTTCTTGCTGTGTCTTTACCTGGTTTAGATATTAGAATGATTCTGACATCATAGAAGGAGTTTGTGAGTTCTCCCTCTGTTTCTGTCTTCTTGAATTATTTTAGAAGTATTGGTTTTAGATCTTATTTGACTGGTAGGGTTCTGCTGCGAATTCATTTGAATGTGGACTTCTTTTAGTTGTGAAATTTTGTATTATTGTATCAAATTCCTTATTTGCTATGGGTC
>NW_008360328.1:2894722-2895623 GCF_000622305.1 Nannospalax galili
GTCTGTTTAAGCTGTTAAGTTTTGATGGTTCCCATGCTTTTAGGTACCCGTCCATTTCTTTTAAGTTTTCAAATTTAGCAGCATATAGGTCTTTAAAGTATTCCCTTATAATGTTCTGGATCTTTTTGGTGTCTGTTGTGATGTTTCCCCTTTCATATCTGATTTTACTGATTTGGAGGTGCTCTTTCTTTTTTTTGGTTAACTGGGCTAGCAGTTTACCAATCTTGTTTATCTTCTCAAAAATCCAGCTCTTGGATTCGTTCTTTGTATTGTTTTCTTTGTTTCTATTTCATTAATTTCTGCTCTTATTTTTGTTATTGTTGTCTGCTGGGTTTGTGTTTCATTTGTTGTTGCGTTTCAAGTGTCTTGAGTTGCAGTGTTAAGTCATTTATTTGTGTTCTTTCTGATTTTTTAATGTAGATCCTTAGAGCTATAAACTTTCCTCTAAGGACAGCTTTCAGCGTGTCCCAGAGGTTTTGTTGTGTTGTATTGTCCTTTTCATTTAGTTCCAGGAATACTTTATTTCTTTCTTAGTTTCTCCTTTTACCCAGTCATCATTCACGAATGTGTTAATCTCCATGGGTTCATGTGGTTACTGGGGTTTCTTCCGGTATTGATTTCAAGCTTTATTGCATTGTGGTCTGATGGAATGAATGGAATTATTTCAATCTTTTTGTATTTGTTGACATTTGTTTTGTGTCCCAGTACATGGTTGATTTTGGAGAAGGTACCATCCGGTCCTGAATAGAAAGTATATTCTTTGGTGCTTGGGTGGAATATTCGGTAGATGTCTGTTAGGTCCATTTGATATATGGTATTGTTTAATTCAAATATCTCTATTTGTTGTCCAAATGGCCTTGACCTATCTAATGGAGACAGTGGGGTATTGAAGTCCCCTACT
>NW_008360328.1:2895669-2919173 GCF_000622305.1 Nannospalax galili
TTTATGAAGTTGGGTGCACCAGAGTTTGGTGAATGTATGTTCAATGATTGTAATATCTTCTTGGTTTATTGTTCCTTTGAACAGAATGAAGTGGCCCTCTTCGTCTCTTCTGATTAGTAATGCCTGCTTTTTTCTTAGTGCCATTTGCTTGGTATATTTTTTTTTCCATCCTTTCACCTTAAGGTAGTGCCCGTCCTTGAAAGTGAGATGAGTTTCTTGCAGACAACAAAAAGATGCGTTTTGTTTATTAATCCATTCAACTAGTCTGTGTCTTTCGACTAGGGAGTTCAGTCCATTGATATTTAAAGTTATTAATGAAATATGAGTATTGAATCCTGTCATTTTTATTTCTGTTTACATTCTTGATATAGCTGTACTCTTCCACAGTTATACCTTCATTGAATTTCTTTCTGTAACCCCTTGGGTATAGTCAAACACCTCTTCTTTTTATCTTTGTGGAGTATCTGTTTAAAGACTTTTGCTCATTTTAAAAAGCAAGTTTGTTTCTTTTCATTGTTTTTTAAAAAATTTATTTAATAATCACATAATTAGTAGAAGCATTTCATTACAACAGAATTGACATAGTCCATAACAGTTTCCAAAGCAAAGATGCATCTCTTTCAAAATTGGCTGTAATTTTTAGACTCACAGTGTTGAGTTAATACAGTTATACATTATTGTACTCAGTATAAACCCTATAAGACATAAAATTGGATGAGGTTTTAACCTTTAAAAAAAGATCTCCATTTCATTTTAAAATATACTGTTTCATACAGAAAAACTCATTTTTAATGCAACTAACACTTAGATGTTTGCACATGCATCTCTAATTTCTGTATATCTGATTATTACTAGTTAGTCGGTTACTTTCTGAGATCCTCGGCGCCTGAGCATGGATATAAATTCATCAGGTAGATTTCAATGGTAATGTTTTTCATATCTACTAATTAACATGAAACAAATTTTTATGCTTCTTCCTCAAATATAACTTATTTAATTTATTGATTTTTTGTGTGTATTTCATACAGAGCATCCCAAACAATCTTATTTATCTTTATACCTGAACCCCAAATGGCACCCTCCCATAGCCCCCCAACTAGAGCCCATATACTCTGTCATCCCTGTTACTGTCCACTGTGTTGTCAGTGCCCCCAGCCATTCCCCAGTGCAAGTCCATCCTCTGAGTCTAGTCTGCCTATCTAGAGTTCCTTGTTTTAGGAAGATCAGCTCCTCATCTAGCAGCAATCAGTTGCCAACATTCCTTTAGATAAGATTGGGGTCTGCTGTTCATTTTCCCAGTTCTATGCTGGGTTACTGTCTGGGAGTCTCTTGGGCCACCTTGCCAACAACTAAAGGAAGGTATCTTCTGTCTGACATTGTTTCTTGTTATGTAGCCTTTAGCTATACACATGGACTCTTAAAGAATTATACTGATCACTTTAATCTTTGGTTATACTTTCCTTTTGGGTGTTTAAGACCATACAGTTGGGCCAAATAAATTTATTTTTACCCTTAAGGTCATTTGAGGATCTGTACCTCAGGGTTAGAGGAGCCCCTGGCTCCTCTCTTTTACCAGTTCCATCTATGTGAAGATAAGTCAAAGGTCCTGCTTGACTGTGGCTGGCTTCACTTGGAAGCATGGAGGAAATGTTTCCTCTGAGTTGACCCTTCTCTTTATAGACTAGACACTGGTTCAAGTCTGTCTGGTGAGGTCTCCATAGCCTCCTTGATCAAGAGGACAAGAGGACAGGTGACTCACCACAGTTACAGGACATTTTGAGAGATGCTCCATTGTCCCCCAGAACTTAGTCAACCTTGGAGGGCAAAGGACAAAAACTGCCCTTTAAGTTCCGCTGACCAGATTAGTATAGGCTTCAAAGCATGGCTGTTAAACATCCAAGAAGGTTAGCGCCATCAATCTCGTGCTTTTAATTAGCATGTGCTGTGTAGATAAGGCTTGGGTAGAAACCAAACATTCTCAGATAAACCTTGACTAGACATATGTTTAATTCCTTGAGCTAGCTGTATGTATAATTTGTTAGTAGGTTGTTGAACTAATATGGTTCCCTCTGGTTTTCATTGTTTTTATTATTTTTATTTTATGTGTATGCATGTACTGCCTGCATGTAGGTAAGTGCATCCGTGTCGTGCAGTGCCCACAGAGGACAGAAGAGGCTGTCGGATCCCCTGGAACTGGAGTTAGGACAGTTGTTAGCTGCCATGTGGGTGCTGGGATTCGAAACCCGGGTCTTCTGCAAGAACAGCCAGTGTTCTTAACTGCTCAGCCATCTCTCCAGCCCCTCGTTTTTTACTTTGAGTCTTGCTACACAGTCCTAGCTAGCCTGGAATTTCTCAGGTAGTCCAGGCTGGCCTCGGACTTGCAGCAGTCCTGCCTCTGTCTCTTGAGTGCTGGGATTACAAGTACACACCACCACGTCCAGCTCCTTGCATTATTGATTGGTGAGAGTTCTTTATATATTAACACATATTCTTTGATGTGCTTATTACAAATACAATGCTCCAATCTGGCTGCCTTTTCATTTCCTAGATGATGTCTTGTATGGGGAAATATTTAATTTTGATTAATACTTACTAATTTTGTCTTTCATACTTACTGCATTTCATGTTCCAGCTAAGAAACCGTTCCTTACCCCAAAGGATGCCTGGAAGGTTGTGAGGTTTTTGCTGTAACTTTAGCACTTGGGAGATGCAGGCAAGAGAATCAGAAGTTCAAGGTCATCATAGCAAGTTCTAGGCCAGTCTGGGATACATGAGACCCTGTCTCAAATAAAATACAAAATAAATCAACACAACACTTGAGATGTCCTGTCGCAGCAGCACAGGTGATGAAGATGCCCACTTTGAGCTTCTTGATGTCATTGCTTGTCTTTAGGTCCCTGATTTCTGTTCCTCTGTATTTTCTTCGTATTTTACCTCATGGTTGCTCCTTACCCCCTTTCCTTCTTAAGGTGGACCTCAGATGAATGCTTTCATTTTTTCCTTCATAAATATAAACACTTGATGCAACGAAGTTCTCTCAGCGTAGCCACAGCTTTTGATTATTGACTTCAGCACCTTCCATTTGAATGGGATTTCTTCTTTGAACAGAAGAGGGCTGGCCTTGTCCAGTGTTTCCTCATCTGAGCCACAGATGTGGTTCCCACAGTGACTTTTCTGCTTGGTTCCAGGTTCCGCATGGTACACAGTGAATTTGTGTGAGTTAGAAGGTGGATGTATTGGAGTAACTGACTACTCTTAGAACAAAGAGACCTTCAGAAAACACTGCATCTGTTTTGTGTGATATATTGTCTGAACTCCTTCATAGGAGTTCATTCTCCTATTCTCTCATTTAATTCTCTCATTCTCCTTCATTCTCTCATTTAATAGTTCAAGAAAAAAACATATGAGGAAAATTCCATACTTTGCAAGTGAATAAACTCAAGGCTAGCATGTTTAAGATCATTTACCTCAAATCACAGAGCACATTTTTCATGAAGTCAGGATTTGAGCTAAGACTTAAACTCCGGTTTCTTTCATTTCACATCCTCTGGTCATGTACCAGCACATACTGATCTAATGAAAGAGGAAATACATTTTGCAGTGCACCTACATTGGTGCCTGGTACCTGCCTGCTCCCCCCCAAGTGATGGTCCTTATTCATTTTCAGGCTAACCAAAGCCCTTTGGCCTTTTCTTTTTTATTAAACTTCCCCTTAGGGCATGGGGTTTTTAAACTTTGCTCAACTCTGAATCTCTCCTGACAAAGCCCCTATGATCCACTGTGTAGGGAATGACTCACATCTTCACCCTTCTTTAAAGACCTTTCGTGGACTTACATAATGGAAGACTCATCTAGAACATTGAGGACCAGATCAGCCTATTTGTAGAACAAACAAGTCTGAAGAGACGAGGTCCGTTCATCAGTGTCACATGGTATCTTCCTAAACTGGAAGATAACTGCGGAAGGTCAAAAGAAGGACAGAAATGCCACTAAATCAAGGAATCAAATTCCCTCTCAAGTAATTGTAGTGGTTAATAAGGTCAACTTGAGAGGGTCTAACCGTCAATTGGAAGAACTATCTCTGGGCATAGCTGTGAGAGGTTATCTAGATCAGGTTAACTGAGGCAGGAAGACACACCTTAACTATGGGCATCACCATTCCAAAGCTGAGATCCTGGACTAAATAAAAGAGAAAGTACTGAGCATAAGCACCCATTGATCTTTCTTCCTGACTGGATGTCACATGATCAGTGTGACACCACACCTGATCTTGCTGCTATCATGTCTCTGCAGCTATGATGGATTGAGTCTCTTGATCTGTAGGCCAGAAAAATTCTTCCCTTAAATTTCTTCTTGTCAGGTGTTTGGTAACAGCAATGGGAAAAGTAACTAATACAGTAACTGTTAATGAAATGGCTCAACTCCAGTTGTCCTTTTTCGTATAGTGTTAGAGTTGTGGAAAATGCAATTTCTCATGAATGAGTTCACTGGATAGTTATGGACAATTGTTACAAGATTTTATTCCAGGTTCCATTCTACAGGAACCTAAGGAATTTCCCCAACTTCTCAGTTAGAGCTGGCCAGGGAACAGTCCAGACTTTTCGGGGAGCCAAGCAGCCAGCTACCCGAGTAGTAACTAGAAGTTAGCTAGGTATGTATAGATAGGGAAGGGCCCATGTTGGGCTCAACTGTAGAACTCAGGTAGGAATAAGTGAATAAAGTTCCCAGAAAAAAAGCCACAGCAGTGTTAAAGATCAGGTTAAAAGGCGGATTGGCTTTTAGAACTGTGAATGTGGAGAGTTGGAATGTTTTCCAAACTGGAAGCCAAATTGCCTTGCGCTATCTTTAGACCCCTTAATAGCCATTAATTGTGCACCTCTGTGGGCTGTATGAACAGACCACTGGCTTCTACCACCCCAAAGGCTAAGGATGTCTTCTGATAGTACCTAAGGTCTATAACAGATTGACCCACTTTGCTCTAACCTACCTACCAGACGTTCCCACCAATATGTTGTAAAAAAAAAAACCTTCATTTATGACTTTTTCTGTTACTATAAAAACTTCATAAAACGGTTACTACATTGGAGCACAGTATTTGTGGGAACCTGCATCTGTGCTGGCCCATGGTCACTCAGATTTGGCTCCAGAATAAACTTTTATTCTCTTTGAGATGAGAGCTATGTTTTTGCACTCCACGGGATGTGGAAGTGTTTCCCTTCCTCTTCCTGTCTTCCTCATTTTCAGTCACTCAGACTTGAAGATATTAAGTGCGTTCATGGCAGGAAGGCATTCATGTTAGTGACAGCCTGGCGTGAGGGCAGAGCACCAACATACTGAGCTGAGCTTTGTGTTTCATGTACTGTTGGTACACATGTAACACGTAAACATATAAATGAGGGTGTGTGAAATACATTTAACTGACTTTAGGAAAACAAATGGCTCTGGGTTCTGTTTCCAGTGTGTTAGCTGAGGACACCCTCCTGAGAAGGTAATACTGGAACAGAGTCCTGGGAGAAGAGAGAGTTGTAGGCCCTTTGGGGAACAGAATATCCGGGGCACCGCTTCAGTGTGCTTGAGGTAAAGCAAGGAGGCTGTCATGAGTCTGCTAAGAGATGGAAAGTTACCAAAAAGGGAGGTAGTTAATGAGGACAAAAATGAGGGCAGTAAGAGCCAGGAGGTACAAGATGGGTTGGAATTGCCTAGGACAGAAGAGTGTAGGGTCTACGAGTGAGAGGAGAGATAATCTGAGTTCAAGGACATGGGGTCCATCTGACAAGCACCACACTGGTGCCCTATGTGTAGTCAGAATACTTGGTCAGGACATAGTCACTGTAACTGTGGGCAGGTCACATGCCCTTCCTGGTCTTTGTCCTTTACTTGTCAAAGGAAGAGCCAAGTTTCCCATGGGACATCAACTATATGAATGAAAAATGACAGAGAAGCGTGCAATATTTAAAGTTACAGTCACTTGGAAAGGTTAGGAGAAACAGTCTCAGACACTGTTCTTCCCAGTGGGTTTTTCTCCCTTGCTTTGTCCGAGTTTGGTACTTTGCCTGGCTCAGGATGAGCAGTTCTGGGGTCAGACTGTAGGTGGAGCAGTTAGGCTTTTCCCTAGGTTGTAGCCATAAAAGCAAGAGCGTCCACATCTCATGTCTAGACAGAGGACGTGCACAGAATCATAAAACCTTCAGACTGAAGGGATCCAGAAAGGTCATCTACTCCAGCTCTTGTCTTTAGAAAACCAGGCTCCTAAATCAGGCTGGTGGTGCTGCAGGCTGCCTGCGTGCTCCTTCCAAATGCTTTTAATGCTCCACTGTCCATGCCTGGCTCCACAACTACCACCCAACCCACCAAACAACACATTCCAAACAAAATTCAACATGTCATGTGTGCACATCTCTTCCCCCAAAACGAAGGAGCACTGGTGGGGCTTCAGGACACCAGAGTGGCTCTCTTCTTTGTGACAATTAAGTTAAAGATTTCCTTTAAAAGCAGGGAACATTCTATTTATCAGAGATGGAGATTTCCTAGTATTTCAGGCCCAGATTTGGGTGTCAGTGGGTGAGAAATGTCAGACAAATAGCTCTCCAAAGGACAGAATTAAGGATCAGCAGTACAGGATTTATAAAGAGGCAACATCTCTAGAAGCCACAGGGAAACCCAGGAGGAGGCATATGAAAAGACCAGTCTCAATTTTATGAAGCTAGCATGCTTCTGAAAGTTTTTCTATGAGGTGAAATGCCTATGTGTCTACTCTTCATTTTCCATTACAAATTAGCTTTTCTCTTTTTGATCTTTGCGGTGCTAGGGCTGGAACCCAGGACCTTGTACATGCTAGGCAAGTGTTCTAGCACTGTGCTGTACCTTTAGCTCCCTGTCCCCACCTCCCTTTAGAAAAGCCTAGATCTAAGAATTTATGGTGCCATGTTTAGGGATACAGTATATGGGTTTGTAGATGTTGAAAGGAAACCATTTTCACCTATCAACCCTAACACAGGTTTTAGAGTAGTTGTGTGGGCTTTCCAGCAGGTCTGAAGAAAAGAAAGCGAGGAGTCATTCGAATCAGATGCTGGACACTTCTTCAATCAGACGCACATCCTGTATCTTACAGCAGGAGTGCACCACAGCTGTCTCTGGGTGTTGCAGCGCCTTCTTCCGTGATTTTGTAAAACTGCCTAATTGTTGTGAATGAGCAGGTCAGTGTGGAAACACAGTAAATTAACAAATATGAGAACACAGGTCCATGCTCCTGAAGGAGAAAAATCCTCAAACATGAATGCTCGGATAATGCTGTTGTCTGGTAGATTATTTCATTCAAATAACTTTGGTTACCTAGTATATATCAAGCATTGAGCTAAGAGGTAGGGTACAGCAGTAAACAATATTTAAAAAGTATAGTAAATATTTTGGTAACGGAAAATACTATGAGTCAGCAGAACCTAACCCAACCAGAAGAATGTTCTCCCCAAAGGTATGAAGGTGATGGGCAAGGATTCTGCAGAGCAGGGTCTGGGCAGAGAGAACTGGCTGGAGGGAGGCTCAGAGTTGGAAGAGCACATGGACCATCTAAAGACAATGAGGGAGGTTCTGGATGGCTGGAAGGGGGAATTCTAGAAGACTAGAAGGAGATGGATGGAGGCCAGAGAACAAGGTGAGGTTGTTTTTTTTTTTTTTTTTTTTTTTTTTTTTTTTTTTTTTGGTTAGCTCTGAAAAGAGGTGGTTTTATCCTGAGAAGACACTACTGAAAAAGGTATTTGGTGAGGTGGTTAGATTAGATGGATATATGAGAAATTTCTACAGAGGATACAGATCCAGGAGAGACTAAGCAGTGTGTAGCTTTGGACAAAAACTGTGAGGTTATAGCACATAGGGTGAGTTCTAAGTGAGGACAGGGCCAGGGACTGAATCTTCAGCAATCCCAAAAGGCCAAGCCGAAGAGAACCCAATAGACATGACATCAAGACAGAACCAGAGACATGCTGCAGTGTGGGGACCAACCTAAGATTCTATTTTCGAAAGGAAAAGCTGCCAGGAATTAGGAAATTCCTAATGGAATTAGGCCAGGAAACCCAGCAAACCAAGGCTTGGGAAACATTCATCACAGGGAGGGCATGGGTGCACTCAATAAAAGTGCTCAATCGAGCAGCAGGACCTGAAACCACAAACCCATGGAGCAACTGGTCACTGAGGGAACAGCTGCTCTTCCTGAAGTAGCACTGCAATTATAGAGAGATACAGAGCTGGGGGAGAGTAGGGTACTGGGTCCAGGTGGGATGTGGCTTGTGAAAAGCTCAGGGGGCATTTATGTGCGAAAGGAGGTGGCAAATTGAGGTTGGAGGAAGACCCGAAGACCCAGTGGAGTCACTGGCTGCAGAGCTCAGACTTTGAGGAGGGAACTGGCTGTGGGTAGGAGGAGCCTTCATAATGCCATAACTTGCGTTTTCTCTGTAAGGGTAACTGGTACTAGGGGTACCTTTTTGTAATTATTCATGGAAAAGCTTATAGTCCTGGTCAAAGAGGTTGTTTTAAACAGTATTGATTAAAGTAGTGAGAAGACTAGAAAATTCTTTAAATGTTGTATTTTAAAAATGATTTGTTTTTATTTATGTGTTATGTGTGCTTGCCTGCGTGTGTGTATGTGTACCACGTGCATGCAGGAGCCCACAGAGTCCAGAAGAGGGTGTCAGATTCCCTGGAACTGAAGTTACAGGCAGGTGTGAGCCACCATGTGGGAGCTAGGAATGGAACCCAGGTCCTCTGCAAGAGCAGCCAGTGCTCTTAACTGTGGAGTCATCTCTCCAGTCCCCAAATGTTACATTAAAAAAAAAAAAAAAACCTGAACAAATGATGAATTCCAGGTAGAGTCTGAAAGTAAGACACTTAATGTGAAATTTCTGCCTCAAACAGTTGATGGTGGGTATGCTAAAGGTAGAATTTGAACTAAAACTACCTCTTACTTTAATAAACATTTTATGATCAAACCTAATGGTGAGGTGAATTGAAGCAATTCACCTGACATAGCCCGACTTTTTTTTTTTTTAATTTGAGCTGTTGAATGAATACATAACCACTAATTGCAGTTAGATGATATGAAAATCAGATAGCTTAATAAACTTTATAGATCTGGATGATAATTAACACAATAACCTGAACTTAATTAGATTCTTGTATTAAATGCTGGCAATAAACAAGTGCTTTCCTTGGTATTCAGTTTTAAGTGCATACTAAATATCACAGCATGGTCCAATAGGGCCATCCACAAATAGAGTTAATGATGGTTGAAGAAATTAAGCAGGACAAATAAATCATGCTGAATTCATATGGAGCCCACCATGGGGCTGGGGAGGATGCATCAAGGCATAGCCCTTCCCCTGTCTCAGCGTCATGGTGCAGGACCCAGAAATATGAACCCTGCAGAGTTAATCTTCTGTTTCGGAAAAGAGGAAACCCTTGTCCTCTGGCAAAGGACCCATAAAGTACCAGGAAAGCTCATCCACGGTGGGAGCTAGAGTTCTGCTTGCAATAATTCAGACTATAATTTTCTTTCTTTCCAGCCCAGGTACATAGACAGGAAAATGGGAATGTGCTGTTAGAACTCTACAGAAAAATTCCCCAAGTAATTGTAACACTCCAGCTCTCAGCTCCACAGGCACCTTCTCTGCAAAGTTTCCCTCTACTAACTAGCCTTTCCAGCAAACTTAGGAGTGAACTTGAAACTCACAGAAGTCTAAGGATATATTGGAAGCTTCTCCACCTTTTTCTCCCCTCTTTTTCTTTTTCTTCTCATGCTTCCTCCTCCTTTACTCTCTCCCTCTCTCCCTCTCTTCCCATCTCCTAATCTCCCTCTTTTTATTTTTTTTATTGGTGTGGGACCTTAAATCTGGGCCTTACACAGTCTATGTCTACATCCTGCCATTTAGCTACAGGACACTCATTTTAAAATATTGAGGCTTGGGAGAAAGCTCAGTCAGTAAGGGTGTGGCAGCACACATCTGTAACCCAGGGCTGGGGAAGGGCAGGAGGATCTCTGATTCAGCTAGTCTTGCTGAATCAGTGAGTTCCAGGTTTAATGAGAGAACCTATCTCAAAAAACTAAGATGGAGAGAGACAGAAAAAGATTCCCGGTGCTTATCCCTGGCTTCCACAAATACACACACGCACACACACACACGCATGCACACGCACACACGCACACGCACACCTGCACATACATGAATACGTACACACACACATGCGCACTCACGCGTACACCTGCACATACATGAACATGTACACACACACACACCCCAAAAAAGAAAAAAAGACAGGGGTATTGTCATGTTTTTGTTGCTCAGGATGGTCTGCAGCTCATGGGCTCAAGTGGTCCTCCTACCTTAGTCTTCCTGATGGCGGAAACTACAAGTATGTGCTGCCATGGCCCACTTTGTTCTTTCTTTTCGTTTTAAAAAATAATATTCAATTTTATGTATTTGCTTATCTGTTTTTTATTTTAAGCTGCTTTGTTATAGCATTGCAACTGCACTAATTTAATGCGCACAATTTGATGAATTGGGATGCATTACCACAATCAAAGAAACAAACACATCCATCACTTTCAAACCTTTCCTCACATCCATTGTTTTGGTGTGTGTGTGTGTGTGTGTGTGTGTGTGTGTGTGTGTCTGGGAATGGACTCCAAGCTCTTACTCACTCTATCTAAAGTTCAGATATTTCACAGAAGCCATACTTATAAGAGTTTTATTCCTAGGGAAGTGCCAGCAACTACTGATGTCACCCACTTCCAAAACAAAGGTCTCTCTTTCTTGCAGGCCACCTCCTTAGTTCCCCGGGAACCATGAGTTCTTTGAATCACATAGATCAATATTGAGCATCACCGAATACTCTGACCATCCATCTCACTGTCTCTGGCTGTATTTCAAGCCAAGACCCAGAGGCTGGGTGGATGATATTGGGTATCATTGGGGGGACCGCATCGACTGTCATGGAAGCTGCATGGTACGCCACCTGTGACCTTCCCATTTCCTTGTTCCATTGTGAAACTTTAGCTGACTGCATCCTTTCTGAGACCTTTCTTTTTTCTTTTTTTTTTTTTGAGACTTTTCTTTTTTAAAAAATATATTTTATTTATTCATTTTAAAATTTTATGTGTATGAGTGTATTTTCTGCATGTGTGTAAGTGTACCTGTTAGTGCAATGCTGGCAGAGGTCAGAAGAGGCTGCCAGGTTGGTGCTGGGAATCAAACCCAGGTCCTCTGCAAGAGCAGCCAGTGCTCTTAACTGCTGAGCCATCCCTCCAGCCCCCTGAGAGCTTTCTTATAAGTCCTGCACATTGCTACTATTTCATTCTTGTTCTTTCCTAGTTGGTCACTCAGAAATGTCAGGCTCATCTTTGCTTGGTGCATGCTAGGGATGTTGATCCCTTGTACCTGTCTGATGTATTCTGGAGAATACATAGCTGTCTCTTTACTTCTTTCCTAGCTCTGCCCTGTGCAGCTCCAGTGAGTGCTACTCCTTATTGGGCTGGTTATTTGTAGGATGAGTTTCATATTGAACAGACCTGGCTTTAGATCCAGTTTCTTGCCATTTAACTGGTTTTGAAGACTTGAGAAAATTGTCAAATTCCTATAGATCTCATTTTCATTATTAGTAAAGTGAGAATGATAAGGCCCAGTGAACTGAAACCTAATGATGAGAGCTACCCTTGCAACAAGTAGCTGAGTCTTTGCCAATCACAAGCAGCCAATTGTTCAAACCACCTTCTAATAAGACAGACTGTAGTGGTCACCAATTGGCCTGTCTCTGTACCCACAGTTCTTTCTCTGGCTGTAAGCATAACCTACCCATGTGATGTGTAGGCCAGGTATTTTTGTACACTTTCAGTGTGTGGCAGTGAGTTTTCAATGTGAGTAATCTGGGACTTAATATTTACCTTTTGTAAATGATGGCATTTTGTCCCTATGATGTATATTTCCTTTGTAGACAGTAAGGGTCAGAGGTTAAAGGCATTTCCTCCCCTCCCCCCTATTCTGGATCTCACTATGTAGCTTTGGAACTCTGTGTAGACCATCATTTCTCTTTTCAATGGTAAGAACTCTGTCTCCAGCTACCCAGCCAGAGATGAGCTAAATCACACTATGTTTGCTTGAGTTAATAATTTCGATAGTTATACTCTGAGTCTTGAAAAATACAAGGTCTGATGTCAGCCATCATCAGTTAAATAAGTCACAGGACTCTCTTTCAAAGATCTAAGCATGACAGCTAAAGGACTAATATTCTGGGCATTTGTATTTTCTGTGTGGCATAACAAAAGGAAATATTGAGATTTTACCTCTCTTATTTGAGCTACTGATGGCAAAATTACAAAAAATAAATCTAGTTTTGTAGAATCTTATTTGCAGTTCTAGAACTGAACAGCAGTTTGGACCCAAAATGGGGCCCACTGCATGGGCAAATTATATTTACAACCAAGGACAGAACAAGAGGTACAGAGACAAGCTGATTGGTTATAACTCCTGCCTGTCTTATTTGAAGGTGATTTGAACAATTGGCTGCTTGTTGTTGGCTAAAACTCATCCATTTGTTACAAGAGTAGGTTACTATCTTGTTGACAGGCCAAGTTAAGTCACAGTTCACTATGTCAGAAGAAACATTTAGGATAAATGTGAATAGATAGAGGGGTTGGAGAGATGGCTCAGTGGTTAAAAGCACTGTCTGCCCTTGCAGAGGACCTGGGTCTGAATCCCTGCACTCACATGGTGGCAAGCAACTGTCCATAACTCCAGCTCCAGGTAATCTGATGCTCTCTTCTGACCTCTGGGGGCATTGCATGACATGGGTACACTTATATACATATAGGCAATACACTCATACATATAAAATAAAAATAATAAATAAAAAAATTTTAAAGTGGGTAGAGGCAGAAGCATCTTTAGACTAAATTTAAAATCCAATATTTACTAAGCTTTCTACAAGGTCTCAGCTAGAAACTGAGGCTGTTATGAGAAATGACACAGATGAATTCTGCCAGGCTTTGCCTGGAGTAGTTTAGATTATCTTGGACCAGCTAGAGTAGTTGTGAGAAACCTGAAATAGAGTGGTCAGGAAAATCTGCTTTTCAGGGGCTGATACTTAAACCCAGACCCAGAGAATAAGAACTTGATGGCCAAGAAAGCAGAAGGGAAGGAAACTGGAGGCAGTGGCTTCAGGGAGTACCTTACTCACTGAGCCACCTTGCTAGCTTCTCTCTCTCTCTCTCTCTCTCTCTCTCTCTCTCTCTCTCTCTCTCTCTGTCCTCCCCCTCCCCACCTCTACACCCCCTATCCCCACCTCCATGCATACACAGGGTTGAAGGGGGGAGGCAGAGGCAAAGGCTCAGGCTCTGAGATTAGAAGGAATCAAAGAGATATGATCGTGGGGTGCTTAGACAGGGTAGGAACCTCTCCTAAGAAACATGATTTATTTCTCCTGCTGATTCCAGAGTTTTTCAAGAGCCCATTCAAAAATGCACTGAGAAAGCACTAACTTAGCTATTTAACAATTTAGAAACTCATAAGTTATGAAATCAAATTGGGAGTGTAAGCATTTAGCAAGTACATTTCAAATGTGGTAACCTGAACTGGTCATTTGAATGGCACTCTTCTCTAAATGGTCCATCACCATCTTTTAGTACAGAAAACTGCCGTACCTCATATGTTTGTGTGAGAAGCCATCTGGATACTCAACAGCTAGAGGTATGTTACTGTGGTGAATTGTAATTCAGTCAGGTTCCAAAATTTTTCCCTTGCTCTTCTTTCTTTTGTGTTTTTGAAATTAATAATTATAAACGTTTTACAGTTTAAAAGTTATAAATGAAAATGGTTTTGGAGCGCCTTAGCCATTGCTACGGTTTGGATAAGTGTTGTGTTGTGCTCCCCTCCATAAGTTAAGGGTTTCATCCCCAGCCTCTGGTGTTATTGTAAGTTAGTGGAGCTGTTAGAAGGTGGGAAAAGGTTAGGTCATTGGAGGTGTGCACTGTAGAGCACCAGCTTCTTCTTCTTCTGTCTTTTTTTCCTGGCCACCGTGAGGTGAGCAGCTTGCTGCACCATGCTATCTTTATTGTTCTGTTCAAATCAAGCATCTTACCTGGCTAGGTCAGTTTGACCTGATACGGCTTTTTTTTTCCCTTTTCATGTTAACAACACACATTTCTTCTCTCCCACTCCCACTTCTGTTGAATATATTTCTGTATATTCAACACCCACAGCACTGAGCAGCACTGCTTGAAAGTTTGATGCTCTCTCCCTGTCACCCATCTCTTGTCCCAGTCATCACCCATGATATGTTTTGGACAGAAGAAAGGAGCTTAGGCACCCAGCCATTATGCAGCTTGGCTAGGAATAGCCTTGAGGCTCCAAGGTAGCAGGCAACCCTTCCCTTCCTTCATCCCTCTCTGAGACCTTTCTAGCCTTTTCTCCTGGAGTTAGCACCAGTCATTTGTATGGAGTTGGATGCAGCTCACTGACTTTAACAACAAACTAATAGATATTCAAGAGGAAAGAATTCTTCATCCCCTTCCTTTCTGGGTCTTTAAAATGTAATAATAGTAACGATAATGGAGCAATAACCTTGAATGAAATGATAACCATTTACCGGGAATGAGTTAATGTATGTAAGGCGTTTCTTAATGCCTGACATATATGGAACGGGTGATACACATCAGCTTTCAGTACAATTACCATGCATTAAACACACGCTATTCTCAGGGGACTCTGCTGAATCCTTTCCATACATAATCTCATGTAATCACTGCAAGAACACCTACAAGACAGGAGAAAATATAGACCCATTTTATAGACCAAGACATGAAGAGTCCAAGAATGCAAGTGTTCACATCCATATATCTGATATATTTTGGAGCAGAGATTCAAACACAGCCCTCAGAGCCCCTGTCCGTTTTCTATATATCTTCAGGTTAGAGACAATCTATGACAGAGTTTGGGAAATAATCAAGCTGACAGAATCTCTTGGGCTTGAAAATTCTATAATGAGGGTGTGCTGGGTTTTTTTTTGTTTGTTTTTGTTTTGTTTTGTTTTTGTCGTCAACTTGACCCAAACTAGAGGTATCTGGGAAGAACTGCCTCCATTAGATTGGCCTCTGGGAAAGTCTATGGGACATTTGCTTAATTGCTAATTGGTGTAGGAGAGCCCAGCCCACTGTGGGTGATGCCATCCCTGGGCAGGTGGGCCTGGGCTGAATAGTACAGGTGGTTGAGCAAGCCAGGGGAAGGAAGCCAGTAAGCAGCGTTCCTCCATGGTCTCTGCTTCCATTCCTGCCTTCAGTTCCTGCCTTGGCTTCCCTCGATAATGACTGTTTGTCTGAAAGTGTACAATGAAATAACCCCTTTCTTCCCCAAGTTGTTTTGGTCAATGTTTTATCATAGCAACTAAACCCAAACTAGGTCAGGGGCTTAGAGAGCTTATTAAACATGAACTACATCTGGGTGGAGGAGAAAGAGGAATTTACAAAAATATGAAACACTCACTTAACATGTATTTGTATATTTATTTAGTATATATTATTTTATATGTACATATGTGTGTGTCTATGTGTTGATAAAGTCAGTAGAGAACAGCAGCATAGCTCAGTGGATAAAAGCACACGCCACCAAGCCTGACAACTTGAGTTTGATTCCCGAAACTCACTTGGTAGGAGGAGAGGACTGACACTGTGGGTTGTCCCCTGACCTGTGTGTGTGCACATGTGTGTGTGTGTGCGCGCGCGCACACACACACACACACACACACACACACAAATGTAATAACTAAAAAATGAAATTCTTTCTGAAATTTATTTCTGGTAATACTTTGGAGATTTTAAAAGGTTAATTTACACGAGGTTACCCAGTTAGCTATGGGCCAATACAAAATTCCAACCGGTGGTGGCCAGGTCTCAGAGCCTAGCTTCCTCTGGAGCTGGGATCCATGCTGTGCATCTGTGCTCAGTTCTCTGCCCTATAGCACTGCAAGTGCTTTAATAGTAATTTCACATTTCCCACTAAAACATTAAAATGGCCCATCAAAAGAGGTCACACAGGTAGCTCGCTTAGAGAATAGTCAGAGAAAAAGCTAGATAGTCAGTTTGCAGGGTGATTTTTGGTACAGAACTGCCAGAGATGTGAAGATGGATGGGCCAGCCTCTCAGGGCTTCTCCAGTCCCAGAGCTCCAAGACTGATTTGCCAATGAAGATGTCAGGCCCTTTCTCCCATCACATGATGTATGACGGCCTGACTGCATCCCCACTTCTGCCCCCTCCTCCTCACAGCTGATTAAAAAGCTAAGATTAAATTAGCAGAAGCAGTGGGAAGGAAGGACTTCTCCAGGAGTGATAATGTTTTCCTAAGACAAGGCAATTGGGGCAGCCAGGGGGTGGGGCCCAGATGCTGTCAGCTCTGAGGACCATCACTTTACATTACTCAACAGGCCTGGAGCACAAAAGCTCCGTGCTTTTTAAAAGGAATATATTCTAATTAGGCAAATGGAATCAACACGTATGAAACAAATTGAAGCGCATGCATCATAACCAGGAAAGAAGAGGTTCAGACGGGAATCGGGACGCAACAAACAGCAGACGCAGGGTCCTGGGAGGCAGGGCCACAGAAACTGGCCACACAGATAGGAATCACTGCCCCTCTGCAGCAGGCAGAAGACAGACAGAACAAGGAAGAAGCATGTAGATGTAGCACTCTAGAAGGAACAGGAAGAAGGCAGAGAAATAGGGCAGTGTGAGGAAATGGCAATGTTTGATAGGGTGAACAGAGATGCCCAGCAAGAAGATGCTGAGTGAGAGGGAGGCAGAGAGCAACAGTGAACCAGGTAGAGAATCAGGTAGGTGACTGTGAGCTGGTGACCACGTAGCTCAAAAGAAGGTGGAGTCAGAGGTGACAGGTGCCAACTATGCAGAGCCCTGGACAAACCTGAAAGCATTTTTCAAGTGGAGTAAGATTGACCGAGAAGAGGGATGTGATCTGACTTGCATTGTAATGGGGTCACTCTGGTTCAGGATCTGGGTATAGGAAATATGTTGTGTCCTGGAAGAAGAAAAGAGGGAGACCAGGATCCTTGCACTCATCTAGGCCTGGAGTACTATTAGGGGTGAGGGAATATAGTCAATTTCTGGATATATAAAAATACTACACATTGAAAGGTGAAAAGGTAGAAAGCCTCTGCTAATTATCTGTTTTTCAATGTTTCTGTCACATCTTGTCATCCCAGTTAAAGAACAGTCAAGTGAAGGCAGAGCTTGTGAGGACCTAGCTGATGCTTTTGGCTGTTTTCCAGAGAGGGATGTCAAAGGAACAGGGCCCCTTGATTTTGCAAGTCACTTCCTTCTATTTATACCAAGTACTCTGCTGGCTGTTCATATGGAGATACGGAGACACAGGGCCCAGTACCTGCCCACAAGTGAAAGAGACAGGTGTATGGGCAACAGTTCCGCTGTGATGGAATAAACAGCAAGACTGAGGTAGTAATAAAGCATAGCACAGAGCATTTAGCTCAGCCTATAGGAAGGTGGTGATGTAGCTCATCAGGGGACAGTCCAGGGAGAGGAAATTCCAGGTGGAAGGGTAGCAGGTGCAGAAACAGGGAGGTGTGACAGAGCATGAGGGTTGTGGACCTACAAGGACTGTGTGGATGGATGAGGGAGAACCAACACACACGTTGATGTCAGGAGCTTGTCAGTGAGCCAGTGGCTGCACTGTGCTTAGGGTCATGGGTAGAAAGGGAGGACTGGCTAAAGTCCTAGAAAAACTAACCCCAGTGGTGTATTGTAATTCCTGCCTTTCACCATTGGTGTCTTTAAATATTAAATGATGTCTGTGCAAAGCCTGGAGGCCCAAGACCTATTTATCTGCCCTGCCTTCACTGCTTGTCTGACCTTGAGTTGCCATCTTTGGAGACAGGCTTTGTCTAGCTGTGGAGTAGAAAAGGGCTAACATGTGCCTCACAACACTGCTATGAAAACGAAAAGAAATATGTTTGTGAAAACATTTCCTAAAATGCCCAAGAATGACTTCTCCTACCATATTCTGTTACTAATGGCCCCTTTCCTCTGTTCTCAGGCTTTCCTTGCCTCTGTGAGGACTTCTCAGCACCCGGATTCCTTGTTCTTTGCATTTCTCTTTGAGGCTTTTTTGGAAATGTTTACTATTTCTATTTCTAAATAGCTGGGGGGAGAGGACACAGAGGATGTGCTGGTAGGTAACAGTTCCAATTGTGCTGGGTAAATAAGTATTTCAATTCCCTCTCCTCCCAGCACCTCACCTTATTGCCCCCCACCCAATATAATGTACTCTATTATATATATAATAGTATATATATACTATTATATATATAATAGAGCAATATATAGAGCAATATGTATACATATATGATCTATAGAGTCTAATTTGTGTTCCAAATGTCCTTCTATATGGGTCCATCCACTAGAGCCTGGGTAACCTCCCAAGATCCCATGCTTGAAAGAGACTGACTCTGTGGGCAGGACCTTCCTGCCCTGTCTTCTCTCTTGTCTTTAAGTAGAATGTCAATTGCCCTGTCTTGATTTGTGTCTTCTCTTCCATTCTGCCTGATGGTCCTTACGAGTCTTCTTCTGCTCAGACCTTCTCTCAGCATGTGGCCTGGCACCCTATTTTGTGAAGAAATTCAAGACACTGTCATGAACTTCTGTTTCCACCCACCTCCATTAAGAGCACCAGGGGTTGGAGAATTGGTTCAGCAGGTAGGAGCACTGGCTGCTCATGCAGAAGACCTGGGTTTGGTTCCCAGCACCCACATGGTGGCTAACAACTGTCCAAAACTCCAGCTCCAGGGGCTCCGACTCCCTCTTCTGACCTCTGTGGGCATAGCAGGACAGGGGTACACTTACATACATGAAGGCAATATACTCATACACACAGAATTAAAAATAAATAAATAAATAAATAAATAAATAAATAAATAAATAAATAAGTACCTCCCCCACCCAAAGTCAAAACTTCTCAGAGGCCCAGAAACTTCTACTCCATTTGTTAAGGTCTGATTCTCTTCTTTGGGATCTCATAGACATAGGCTTTCCTTTGCTGTTCAAGGTGTCTTCTGATCTGCTCTAGCACATACAGACTCCTACCTTCTCCCTGCTGCATCTCAGCTTCTTGCTTATTATCTACTTTTGTCTTCAGGACTTTGCTCCATCTACGACCCTCTTTCTTCTATAGATTATTCTTTAGTGTCCTATTGGCTCATCACCCTGAGCCTGTATATGCATCAAGACACAGCTGTGGAAGAACAAATCTCTCTTGACCTCTCCATAACTTCTCAGGCAAGAATCTTGAAAATTCCACATACATTTGGCATCTTGGCTTCTTCACATCCAAACTCCGACCCAGTGGCTGCCTCCCTTCTGACCCTACAATTCAACTGGAGCTACTTTCAAAAGCAACACCTCCCACTGGTAAGAGCCGGTGGAGCCTCCCAGTCTGACACTGGCTGAGCCTTACCTTTGATACTGTTTCTCACTCATTCCTTTCTAAGTCTTTCTTTCTCACATCTCTCTTGAGTCTTCTCCTAACTCTCCAATCACTGCTTTCTGTCCTTTTCTACAGGTTTTCCTCATTTGCCAACTTCTCCCACTAGGGTTTTCTTCTGGCTGGCTGACTTCAGTTTCCTACACTGTCCAACACAGTCACAATTTTAGTGCTCACCTCCTTATGCTGAAGACTCCAAAATCTAATTCTTTGAGACTGGCATGACAGCTAGAATTTAGACTCCTGCCCAAATGTATCTACTGGGCATGTCCCCTGCGTCTGCACATGGACGTCAACATGTTCCCATTTAAAGGTATCATTGCCTTACATGACCCACTTTGGATTCTCATTCTCTCTCTCTCTCTCTCTCTCTCTCTCTCTCTCTCTCTCTCTCCAGTCTGTCTGTAGTGGGTTCAGTTACCAAAGTCAGAACAGTAGGACTTATCCCAGTTTTTTTGTATGTGTGGTGTATGTACATGTACATGTGTGTGTTTGTGTGCATGTGTGTGCATGTGAAGGCCAGAGATCAATATTATGTGTCTTTCTCTATGGTTCTCTGCCTTATTGTGCATGACTATGTATGACTGTGTGTGTGTGTGTGTGTGTGTGTGTGTATTCTCAGCCTGTGGTATGGTGCATGCAGGGGCCAGAGAAGCTCTGGCTTCTTTGTCACTTTCCACCTTTTTTTAAAATTTTTTTATGCAGGGTCTTACTAAGCCTGAAACTTGCTGTTTTGCTAGCGCCAGGGAACTCAAGTGATCTGCTTGACTCTGCCTCCCCCCAGTGCCCAGGTTACAGGCTGATGTGGCCATGCCTGGCTTTTACAGGGATGCTAGTGATTTGAACTCAGGCAATCTTGCTTTCAGAGCAAGACTCTTACCTACTGAGTCATCTCCCAAGCCCCTTTCCATCTTATGCTTTGAGACAGAGTCTCTCACTGAATCTGGTGCTTACTGATTTGGCTAGGCTGGCTAGCTAGTGAGCTCCAGGGATCTGCCTGTCTCTGTCGTCCCAGCACTGGACTTAGAGATGTGTGCCACCACACCCAGCATGTATGTGAGTGCTGGAGATCCAAACCAAAGTCCTCCCATCAATCCAGATTAATGCCTCTAATGAACCCCACTAGAACTGTCCATGGAATCTCATTTCTGTAAACTCTTAACCTTATTCTTCAGATGAAGCTTCACACTCTAAGGCCTCTGCTTTCTTGGGTAAGATACTGCATTAATTTCTAGATTAGTCTCTTATTTCTATCCTTCTCCTTACCCCATATTCACATTCTACGCTGTTGCCAGAGAAAATGTATTAGTTTGTATTGTGTTACTATGCCAAAATACCAGGTGCATGTGAATTTTATATAGAAAATAGTTTATTTAACTCACAACTTTTGAGGTGATGTGTACAAGATCAGACCACCCATTGGTTCAGCCTCTGTTGAGGGTCTAATGACAGGTGGCATCATGACCCTAGACAAGAAGCCAGAGAGTAAGTCAGGGATCAGTTTCAATTGCATAACTACTTATTGTCATAAAGACTCAGGTCTTCCAGGGGAGTTACTCTGCCCCCTTCTAGGAGCTACATTGCCAGCTTCTAGGAGTTATATTACCCCTTTGAAGAGCAGTTCCCTCAGTGATCTCAGGCCACCGAGGCTCTGCCTGTTAAAAGTTCTATCACCTCTCAATGTCACACTGACAACCAAGTCTCTAACAATACATGGGCCCTTAGAAGACAACCTCAAACATAACCAAACAATATCAGAAAGCACTCTGGAACACAATTATGAGTTAGCTACTCCTCAATTTAATAGCAATTTCAGAGGGATCATCTATACAGCCTTCAAAACTAAGGCCTTCCTTGGCCTGGCTCTTCCCTTTCTGCTGAAGTCTAAAGAGGACCATAACACCTCTCTCCTCTGATGGCATGGGAATCAGTTAAGCAATAAGCAAAGAGACTTCACAGGAGGCCAATGTCCCCACTTTGCCACTGATGAAATCAATTCTGCAAGGAACGGTCCTATCTGCAGCAAAGCTGCCTACTCCCATAGTGTGAACCTGAGAAAGAGATAAGAATGTGGTCCCTGTCAGCAGCTCCCTCCCACCAAGAAGAAAGCTAACGCAGGACAGCACTTACACCCACTCATCAGCTCTGGCCTCTGCTTCCCCACCAGGAGGACTAGAGGACTAAAGGGACAGAGCAGGGAGTTGACAGGAAGCACCCTATGGAGAAGTGAACAATGACAAGATACTCTACATTCCTAGTCATCAGAGAACTAAAGCAAAACAAATTATCACTAGGATGCTAACCGCTAAAATGGTCAAAATCCAAAGGAGCAGCAGTCACTGCTGGTGAGGGAGGGAAGTGGCGGGAGCTTTTGTTCCTTACTGCAGCCTTGGAAGACAGTGTGTCAGTTTCTTACAACACCGAGCACTCTCTTGCCATGTGGTCCAGCTATCCCACCCCTTGGTTATGTCTCTAAATGAATTGGAAACTTCTGTCTGCACAGAAACCTACACACAGATATTCATAGCTGCTTTGTTTGTAATTGCCAAAAGCTTAAGAATGAACATGGGGTCTTTCAGTAGGTGAGCAAATAATCTGTGGTGCATGCAGATGAGGAAATAGTCAACGCTAAAAAGAAATGTGACTAAAGGAAAAAATCCCAAACTACATACTGTGTGAGTCCAACTGCATGGCATTCTGGAAAAAGTAAATGTAATAGACAGTAAGATGCATGGTTGACAGAGCTAGCAGGAAGGGAAGTGAGGAGGCAGAGAGGAGGGGGAATGATAAAACTGTTCTCCAGGAGACTATGATACATGTTAAATGATAGATACTTGTCACACGGTAAATACATGTCACATACTTGTCAAAACCATAGAACATGTAAGTGCCAGAGGGAGACCAAGTGGAAATGCAGCTTTGGGTGATGACGATGCCTCCATGTAGGTTCACTAACATCCCACTGCAGTGTGGGCTGTTGATAGTGGGGCAAACTGTGCACTTCAGAGGCCAGCGCACAGTGTTGTAAATCTAAAGCTACTCTAAAGCATAAAGCTTATTAATTAAAAAAAAATATAAGCAGCATGTCCTAGATTTTCTGTCAGGCTTTCCCACAGACACTCACAGGTCACGCTGAAGCTCACAGTGACATCACCTTATGGTACAGAAGGGCAACAGAACTTAGGAACCTGGCTCCCCAAGGCACAGCCCCTGTGCACGTTGGAAAATGGGCATGTGAGAAATAACGGGAGCACACCACACTTTCATTATGGCAGCTTAGTCTTTACCTTATGAGGTAGGAGGAAGTGAATGAATGGACAAGCTTACAGTACACTGTTGCTCAAAGGAGCACTGAGGAGCTGGAGAGATGGCTCAGGGCTTAAGAGCACATACTGTTTTTGCAGAGAACCTGAGTTTGGTCCCAGTCACCCATGTTGTATGGCTCACAACTGCCCGTGACTCCAGCTCCAGGGGATCTGACACCCTCTTCTGGCCTCCAGGAGCACCTGCACTCATATGCACATATCCACACATAAACACCTATATAAACACAATTAAAAATAGAATAAACTTTTTTTAAGAGCACTGAGGTGGATCACCACAGTTGATGAAGTGGATTATAATAAAAATCTGCTTGGAGAAGGGCCAAGGAAATAAGATGCTGTACATAAGGAGCAGGGCTGTGTGCAAAGCATCAGGGACTAGAGAGTTGCTACCCCAAACAATGAGTTTCTTTCATTGCCTGGAAGTTAAGACATGCTTGGGTGAAGAATTATTATTAACCTTTTTCTGTCTGATTTCAGATTAGGCCTTTCCTGGGATTATGTATAATAGTCACAGGGGTAATAGATCACAGGGGTAAAGGAGAATTTTCAAATAGTAAAATAAGTATCCATGGAGACTGGGGGACTGGGAGATGGCTGGTTGGTAAAGTGTTGTCATACAAACATGAGAACTTAAGT